>NW_026701017.1:0-27124 GCF_030435755.1 Ochotona princeps
TCACAGGCAACTTCAGAGCCACAGCCGTTTTCAGATAGCCCTCAATGAAAGGCTCTAGACGCAAATATTGGTGTGAGAGCTAATTCAATCAAGGAAACACTGCATGTTGGTGAAGGGCATATTGAAGAAGGATCAGCCGAGTGGTTCTTGTGGGAGAACAACTCCATTTGGCTCACTAACTTCACACACCATCAGGCTTCCAAGCAGCTCTCAAGGAAACTCAGTTTTCACACTCTATGCTTAGTGCCCTTTGAGTGCATTATCTAGGAATGAACCTGGTAGAGCATCCCACACAAACGAATGCTCCACATGCGGGTTTCACATGCCACCAACTCCACATTCACAGGCAACTTCAGAGCCACAGCCGTTTTCAGATAGCCCTCAATGAAAGGCTCTAGACGCAAATATTGGTGTGAGAGCTAATTCAATCAAGGAAACACTGCATGTTGGTGAAGGGCATATTGAAGAAGGATCAGCCGAGTGGTTCTTGTGGGAGAACAACTCCATTTGGCTCACTAACTTCACACACCATCAGGCTTCCAAGCAGCTCTCAAGGAAACTCAGTTTTCACACTCTATGCTTAGTGCCCTTTGAGTGCATTATCTAGGAATGAACCTGGTAGAGCATCCCACACAAACGAATGCTCCACATGCGGGTTTCACATGCCACCAACTCCACATTCACAGGCAACTTCAGAGCCACAGCCGTTTTCAGATAGCCCTCAATGCAAAGGCTCTAGACGCAAATATTGGTGTGAGAGCTAATTCAATCAAGGAAACACTGCATGTTGGTGAAGGGCATATTGAAGAAGGATCAGCCGAGTGGTTCTTGTGGGAGAACAACTCCATTTGGCTCACTAACTTCACACACCATCAGGCTTCCAAGCAGCTCTCAAGGAAACTCAGTTTTCACACTCTATGCTTAGTGCCCTTTGAGTGCATTATCTAGGAATGAACCTGGTAGAGCATCCCACACAAACGAATGCTCCACATGCGGGTTTCACATGCCACCAACTCCACATTCTCAAGCAACTTCAGCGCCACAGCCGTTTTCAGATAGCCCTCAATGCAAAGGCTCTAGACGCAAATATTGGTGTGAGAGCTAATTCAATCAAGGAAACACTGCATGTTGGTGAAGGGCATATTGAAGAAGGATCAGCCGAGTGGATCCTGTGGGAGAACAACTCCATTTGGCTCACTAACTTCACACACCATCAGGCTTCCAAGCAGCTCTCAAGGAAACTCAGTTTTCACACTCTATGCTTAGTGCCCTTTGAGTGCATTATCTAGGAATGAACCTGGTAGAGCATCCCACACAAACGAATGCTCCACATGCGGGTTTCACATGCCACCAACTCCACATTCTCAGGCACCTTCAGCGCCACAGCCGTTTTCAGATAGCCCTCAATGCAAAGGCTCTAGACGCAAATATTGGTGTGAGAGCTCATTCAATCAAGGAAACACTGCATGTTGGTGAAGGGCATATTGAAGAAGGATCAGCCGAGTGGTTCTTGTGGGAGAACAACTCCATTTGGCTCACTAACTTCACACACCATCAGGCTTCCAAGCAGCTCTCAAGGAAACTCAGTTTTCACACTCTATGCTTAGTGCCCTTTGAGTGCATTATCTAGGAATGAACCTGGTAGAGCATCCCACACAAACGAATGCTCCACATGCGGGTTTCACATGCCACCAACTCCACATTCACAGGCACCTTAAGCGCCACAGCCGTTTTCAATAGCCCTCAATGCAAAGGCTCTAGACGCAAATATTGGTGTGAGAGCTAATTCAATCAAGGAAACACTGCATGTTGGTGAAGGGCATATTGAAGAAGGATCAGCCGAGTGGTTCTTGTGGGAGAACAACTCCATTTGGCTCACTAACTTCACACACCATCAGGCTTCCAAGCAGCTCTCAAGGAAACTCAGTTTTCACACTCTATGCTTAGTGTCCTTTGAGTGCATTATCTAGGAATGAACCTGGTAGAGCATCCCACACAAATGAATGCTCCACATGCGGGTTTCACATGCCACCAACTCCACATTCACAGGCAACTTCAGCGCCACAGCCGTTTTCAGATAGCCCTCAATGCAAAGGCTCTAGACGCAAATATTGGTGTGAGAGCTAATTCAATCAAGGAAACACTGCATGTTGGTGAAGGGCATATTGAAGAAGGATCAGCCGAGTGGTTCTTGTGGGAGAACAACTCCATTTGGCTCACTAACTTCACACACCATCAGACTTCCGAGTAGCTCTCAAGGAAACTCAGTTTTCACACTCTATGCTTAGTGCCCTTTGTGTGCCTAGGACAGAAAAGAAGCTTGGTGAGGATCCCACACAAACGAATGCTCCACATGCGGGTTTCACATGCCACCAACTCCACATTCACAGGCAACTTCAGCGCCACAGCCATTTTCAGATGGCTCTCAATGCAAAGGCTCTAGACGCAAATATTGGTGTGAGAGCTAATTCAATCAAGGAAACACTGCATGTTGGTGAAGGGCATATTGAAGAAGGATCAGCCGAGTGGTTCTTGTGGGAGAACAACTCCATTTGGCTCACTAACTTCACACACCATCAGGCTTCCAAGCAGCTCTCAAGGAAACTCAGTTTTCACACTCTATGCTTAGTGCCCTTTGAGTGCATTATCTAGGAATGAACCTGGTAGAGCATCCCACACAAATGAATGCTCCACATGCGGGTTTCACATGCCACCAACTCCACATTCACAGGCAACTTCAGAGCCACAGCCGTTTTCAGATAGCCCTCAATGCAAAGGCTCTAGACGCAAATATTGGTGTGAGAGCTAATTCAATCAAGGAAACACTGCATGTTGGTGAAGGGCATATTGAAGAAGGATCAGCCGAGTGGTTCTTGTGGGAGAACAACTCAATTTGGCTCACTAACTTCACACACCATCAGACTTCCGAGCAGCTCTCAAGGAAACTCAGTTTTCAAACTCTATGCTTAGTGCCCTTTGTGTGCCTAGGACAGAAAAGAAGCTTGGTGAAGATCCCACACAAACGAATGCTCCACATGCGGGTTTCACATGCCACCAACTCCACATTCACAGGCAACTTCAGCGCCACAGCCATTTTCTGATGGCTCTCAATGCAAAGGCTCTAGACGCAAATATTGGTGTGAGAGCTAATTCAATCAAGGAAACACTGCATGTTGGTGAAGGGCATATTGAAGAAGGATCAACCGAGTGGTTCTTGTGGGAGAACAACTCCATTTGGCTCACTAACTTCACACACCATCAGGCTTCCAAGCAGCTCTCAAGGAAACTCAGTTTTCACACTCTATGCTTAGTGCCCTTTGAGTGCATTATCTAGGAATGAACCTGGTAGAGCATCCCACACAAACGAATGCTCCACATGCGGGTTTCACATGCCACCAACTCCACATTCACAGGCAACTTCAGAGCCACAGCCGTTTTCAGATAGCCCTCAATGCAAAGGCTCTAGACGCAAATATTGGTGTGAGAGCTAATTCAATCAAGGAAACACTGCATGTTGGTGAAGGGCATATTGAAGAAGGATCAGCCGAGTGGTTCTTGTGGGAGAACAACTCCATTTGGCTCACTAACTTCACACACCATCAGGCTTCCAGGCAGCTCTCAAGGAAACTCAGTTTTCAAACTCTATGCTTAGTGCCCTTTGTGTGCCTAGGACAGAAAAGAAGCTTGGTGAGGATCCCACACAAACGAATGCTCCACATGCGGGTTTCACATGCCACCAACTCCACATTCACAGGCAACTTCAGCGCCACAGCCGTTTTCAGATGGCTCTCAATGCAAAGGCTCTAGACGCAAATATTGGTGTGAGAGCTAATTCAATCAAGGAAACACTGCATGTTGGTGAAGGGCATATTGAAGAAGGATCAACCGAGTGGTTCTTCTGGGAGAACAACTCCATTTGGCTCACTAACTTCACACACCATCAGGCTTCCAAGCAGCTCTCAAGGAAACTCAGTTTTCACACTCTATGCTTAGTGCCCTTTGAGTGCATTATCTAGGAATGAATCTGGTAGAGCATCCCACACAAACGAATGCTCCACATGCGGGTTTCACATGCCACCAACTCCACAATCACAGGCAACTTCAGAGCCACAGCCGTTTTCAGATAGCCCTCAATGAAAGGCTCTAGACGCAAATATTGGTGTGAGAGCTAATTCAATCAAGGAAACACTGCATGTTGGTGAAGGGCATATTGAAGAAGGATCAGCCGAGTGGTTCTTGTGGGAGAACAACTCCATTTGGCTCACTAACTTCACACACCATCAGGCTTCCAAGCAGCTCTCAAGGAAACTCAGTTTTCACACTCTATGCTTAGTGCCCTTTGAGTGCATTATCTAGGAATGAACCTGGTAGAGCATCCCACTCAAACGAATGCTCCACATGCGGGTTTCACATGCCACCAACTCCACATTCACAGGCAACTTCAGCGCCACAGCCATTTTCAGATAGCCCTCAATGCAAAGGCTCTAGACGCAAATATTGGTGTGAGAGCTAATTCAATCAAGGAAACACTGCATGTTGGTGAAGGGCATATTGAAGAAGGATCAACCGAGTGGTTCTTGTGGGAGAACAACTCCATTTGGCTCACTAACTTCACACACCATCAGGCTTCCAAGCAGCTCTCAAGGAAACTCAGTTTTCACACTCTATGCTTAGTGCCCTTTGAGTGCATTATCTAGGAATGAACCTGGTAGAGCATCCCACACAAACGAATGGTCCACATGCGGGTTTCACATGCCACCAACTCCACATTCACAGGCAACTTCAGAGCCACAGCCGTTTTCAGATAGCCCTCAATGCAAAGGCTCTAGACGCAAATATTGGTGTGAGAGCTAATTCAATCAAGGAAACACTGCATGTTGGTGAAGGGCATATTGAAGAAGGATCAGCCGAGTGGTTCTTGTGGGAGAACAACTCCATTTGGCTCACTAACTTCACACACCATCAGGCTTCCAGGCAGCTCTCAAGGAAACTCAGTTTTCAAACTCTATGCTTAGTGCCCTTTGTGTGCCTAGGACAGAAAAGAAGCTTGGTGAGGATCCCACACAAACGAATGCTCCACATGCGGGTTTCACATGCCACCAACTCCACATTCACAGGCAACTTCAGCGCCACAAGCCGTTTTCAGATGGCTCTCAATGCAAAGGCTCTAGACGCAAATATTGGTGTGAGAGCTAATTCAATCAAGGAAACACTGCATGTTGGTGAAGGGCATATTGAAGAAGGATCAACCGAGTGGTTCTTCTGGGAGAACAACTCCATTTGGCTCACTAACTTCACACACCATCAGGCTTCCAAGCAGCTCTCAAGGAAACTCAGTTTTCACACTCTATGCTTAGTGCCCTTTGAGTGCATTATCTAGGAATGAATCTGGTAGAGCATCCCACACAAACGAATGCTCCACATGCGGGTTTCACATGCCACCAACTCCACAATCACAGGCAACTTCAGAGCCACAGCCGTTTTCAGATAGCCCTCAATGAAAGGCTCTAGACGCAAATATTGGTGTGAGAGCTAATTCAATCAAGGAAACACTGCATGTTGGTGAAGGGCATATTGAAGAAGGATCAGCCGAGTGGTTCTTGTGGGAGAACAACTCCATTTGGCTCACTAACTTCACACACCATCAGGCTTCCAAGCAGCTCTCAAGGAAACTCAGTTTTCACACTCTATGCTTAGTGCCCTTTGAGTGCATTATCTAGGAATGAACCTGGTAGAGCATCCCACTCAAACGAATGCTCCACATGCGGGTTTCACATGCCACCAACTCCACATTCACAGGCAACTTCAGCGCCACAGCCATTTTCAGATAGCCCTCAATGCAAAGGCTCTAGACGCAAATATTGGTGTGAGAGCTAATTCAATCAAGGAAACACTGCATGTTGGTGAAGGGCATATTGAAGAAGGATCAGCCGAGTGGTTCTTGTGGGAGAACAACTCCATTTGGCTCACTAACTTCACACACCATCAGGCTTCCAGGCAGCTCTCAAGGAAACTCAGTTTTCAAACTCTATGCTTAGTGCCCTTTGAGTGCCTAGGACAGAAAAGAAGCTTGGTGAGGATCCCACACAAACGAATGCTGCACATGCGGGTTTCACATGGCACCAACTCCACATTCACAGGCAACTTCAGCGCCACAGCCGTTTTCAGATGGCTCTCAATGCAAAGGCTCTAGACGCAGATATTGGTGTGAGAGCTAATTCAATCAAGGAAACACTGCATGTTGGTGAAGGGCATATTGAAGAAGGATCAGCCGAGTGGTTCTTGTGGGAGAACAACTCCATTTGGCTCACTAACTTCACACACCATCAGGCTTCCAAGCAGCTCTCAAGGAAACTCAGTTTTCACACTCTATGCTTAGTGCCCTTTGAGTGCATTATCTAGGAATGAACCTGGTAGAGCATCCCACACAAATGAATGCTCCACATGCGGGTTTCACATGCCACCAACTCCACATTCACAGGCAACTTCAGCGCCACAGCCGTTTTCAGATAGCCCTCAATGCAAAGGCTCTAGACGCAAATATTGGTGTTAGAGCTAATTCAATCAAGGAAACACTGCATGTTGGTGAAGGGCATATTGAAGAAGGATCAGCCGAGTGGTTCTTGTGGGAGAACAACTCAATTTGGCTCACTAACTTCACACACCATCAGACTTCCGAGCAGCTCTCAAGGAAACTCAGTTTTCAAACTCTATGCTTAGTGCCCTTTGTGTGCCTAGGACAGAAAAGAAGCTTGGTGAGGATCCCACACAAACGAATGCTCCACATGCGGGTTTCACATGCCACCAACTCCACATTCACAGGCAACTTCAGCGCCACAGCCATTTTCTGATGGCTCTCAATGCAAAGGCTCTAGACGCAAATAATGGTGTGAGAGCTAATTCAATCAAGGAAACACTGCATGTTGGTGAAGGGCATATTGAAGAAGGATCAACCGAGTGGTTCTTGTGGGAGAACAACTCCATTTGGCTCACTAACTTCACACACCATCAGGCTTCCAAGCAGCTCTCAAGGAAACTCAGTTTTCACACTCTATGCTTAGTGCCCTTTGAGTGCATTATCTAGGAATGAACCTGGTAGAGCATCCCACACAAACGAATGCTCCACATGCGGGTTTCACATGCCACCAACTCCACATTCACAGGCAACTTCAGAGCCACAGCCGTTTTCAGATAGCCCTCAATGCAAAGGCTCTAGACGCAAATATTGGTGTGAGAGCTAATTCAATCAAGGAAACACTGCATGTTGGTTAAGGGCATATTGAAGAAGGATCAGCCGAGTGGTTCTTGTGGGAGAACAACTCCATTTGGCTCACTAACTTCACACACCATCAGGCTTCCAGGCAGCTCTCAAGGAAACTCAGTTTTCAAACTCTATGCTTAGTGCCCTTTGTGTGCCTAGGACAGAAAAGAAGCTTGGTGAGGATCCCACACAAACGAATGCTCCACATGCGGGTTTCACATGCCACCAACTCCACATTCACAGGCAACTTCAGCGCCACAGCCGTTTTCAGATGGCTCTCAATGCAAAGGCTCTAGACGCAAATATTGGTGTGAGAGCTAATTCAATCAAGGAAACACTGCATGTTGGTGAAGGGCATATTGAAGAAGGATCAACCGAGTGGTTCTTGTGGGAGAACAACTCCATTTGGCTCACTAACTTCACACACCATCAGGCTTCCAAGCAGCTCTCAAGGAAACTCAGTTTTCACACTCTATGCTTAGTGCCCTTTGAGTGCATTATCTAGGAATGAATCTGGTAGAGCATCCCACACAAACGAATGCTCCACATGCGGGTTTCACATGCCACCAACTCCACAATCACAGGCAACTTCAGAGCCACAGCCGTTTTCAGATAGCCCTCAATGAAAGGCTCTAGACGCAAATATTGGTGTGAGAGCTAATTCAATCAAGGAAACACTGCATGTTGGTGAAGGGCATATTGAAGAAGGATCAGCCGAGTGGTTCTTGTGGGAGAACAACTCCATTTGGCTCACTAACTTCACACACCATCAGGCTTCCAGGCAGCTCTCAAGGAAACTCAGTTTTCAAACTCTATGCTTAGTGCCCTTTGTGTGCCTAGGACAGAAATGAAGCTTGGTGAGGATCCCACACAAACGAATGCTCCACATGCGGGTTTCACATGCCACCAACTCCACATTCACAGGCAACTTCAGCGCCACAGCCATTTTCTGATGGCTCTCAATGCAAAGGCTCTAGACGCAAATATTGGTGTGAGAGCTAATTCAATCAAGGAAACACTGCATGTTGATGAAGGGCATATTGAAGAAGGATCAGCCGAGTGGTTCCTGTGGGAGAACAACTCCATTTGGCTCACTAACTTCACACACCATCAGGCTTCAAGCAGCTCTCAAGGGAAACTCAGATTTCACACTCTATGCTTAGTGCCCTTTGAGTGCATTATCTAGGAATGAACCTGGTAGAGCATCCCACACAAACGAATGCTCCACATGCGGGTTTCACATGCCACCAACTCCACATTCACAGGCAACTTCAGCGCCACAGCCATTTTCAGATAGCCCTCAATGCAAAGGCTCTAGACGCAAATATTGGTGTGAGAGCTAATTCAATCAAGGAAACACTGCATGTTGGTGAAGGGCATATTGAAGAAGGATCAGCCGAGTGGTTCTTGTGGGAGAACAACTCCATTTGGCTCACTAACTTCACACACCATCAGGCTTCCAGGCAGCTCTCAAGGAAACTCAGTTTTCACACTCTATGCTTAGTGCCCTTTGAGTGCATTATCTAGGAGTGAACCTGGTAGAGCATCCCACACAAACGAATGCTGCACATGCGGGTTTCACACGCCACCAACTCCACATTCACAGGCAACTTTAGTGCCACAGCCGTTTTCAGATAGCCCTCAATGCAAAGGCTCTAGACGCAAATATTGGTGTGAGAGCTAATTCATTCAAGGAAACACTGCATGTTGGTGAAGGGCATATTGAAGAAGGATCAGCCGAGTGGTTCTTGTGGGAGAACAACTCCATTTGGCTCACTAACTTCACACACCATCAGGCTTCCAAGCAGCTCTCAAGGAAACTCAGTTTTCACACTCTATGCTTAGCGCTCTTTGAGTGCATTATCTAGGAATGAACCTGGTAGAGCATCCCACACAAACGAATGCTCCACATGCGGGTTTCACATGCCACCAACTCCACATTCACAGGCAACTTCAGCGCCACAGCCATTTTCAGATAGCCCTCAATGCAAAGGCTCTAGACGCAAATATTTGTGTGAGAGCTAATTCAATCAAGGAAACACTGCATGTTGGTGAAGGGCATATTGAAGAAGGATCAGCCGAGTGGTTCTTGTGGGAGAACAACTCCATTTGGCTCACTAACTTCACACACCATCAGGCTTCCAAGCAGCTCTCAAGGAAACTCAGTTTTCACACTCTATGCTTAGTGCCCTTTGAGTGCCTAGGACTGAAATGAAGCTTGGTCAGCATCCCACACAAACGAAGCTCCACATGCGGGTTTCACATGCCACCAACTCCACATTCACAGGCAACTTCAGAGCCACAGCCGTTTTCAGATAGCTCTCAATGCAAAGGCTCTAGACGCAAATATTGGTGTGAGAGCTAATTCAATCAAGGAAACACTGCATGTTGGTGAAGGGCATATTGAAGAAGGATCAGCAAAGTGGATCCTGTGGGAGAACAACTCCATTTGGCTCACTAACTTCACACACCATCAGGCTTCCAAGCAGCTCTGAAGGAAACTCAGTTTTCACACTCTATGCTTAGTGCCCTTTGAGTGCATTATCTAGGAATGAACCTGGTAGAGCATCCCACACAAACGAATGCTCCACATGCGGGTTTCACATGCCACCAACTCCACATTCTCAGGCAACTTCAGCGCCACAGCCGTTTTCAGATAGCCCTCAATGCAAAGGCTCTAGACGCAAATATTGGTGTGAGAGCTAATTCAATCAAGGAAACACTGCATGTTGGTGAAGGGCATATTGAAGAAGGATCAGGCGAGTGGTTCTTGTGGGAGAACAACTCCATTTGGCTCACTAACTTCACACACCATCAGGCTTCCAAGCAGCTCTCAAGGAAACTCAGTTTTCACACTCTATGCTTAGTGCCCTTTGTGTGCCTAGGACAGAAAAGAAGCTTGGTGAGGATCCCACACAAACGAATGCTGCACATGCGGGTTTCACATGCCACCAAGTCCACATTCACAGGCAACTTCAGCGCCACAGCCATTTTCAGATGGCTCTCAATGCAAAGGCTCTAGACGCAAATATTGGTGTGAGAGCTAATTCAATCAAGGAAACACTGCATGTTGGTGAAGGGCATATTGAAGAAGGATCAGCCGAGTGGTTCTTGTGGGAGAACAACTCCATTTGGCTCACTAACTTCACACACCATCAGGCTTCCAAGCAGCTCTCAAGGAAACTCAGTTTTCACACTCTATGCTTAGTGCCCTTTGAGTGCATTATCTAGGAATGAACCTGGTAGAGCATCCCACACAACCGAATGCTCCACATGCGGGTTTCACATGCCACCAACTCCACATTCACAGGCAACTTCAGCGCCACAGCCATTTTCAGATAGCCCTCAATGCAAAGGCTCTAGAGGCAAATATTGGTGTGAGAGCTAATTCAATCAAGGAAACACTGCATGTTGGTGAAGGGCATATTGAAGAAGGATCAGCCGAGTGGTTCTTGTGGGAGAACAACTCCATTTGGCTCACTAACTTCACACACCATCAGGCTTCCAGGCAGCTCTCAAGGAAACTCAGTTTTCAAACTCTATGCTTATTGCCCTTTGTGTGCCTAGGACAGAAAAGAAGCTTGGTGAGGATCCCACACAAACGAATGCTGCACATGCGGGTTTCACATGCCACCAAGTCCACATTCACAGGCAACTTCAGCGCCACAGCCATTTTCAGATGGCTCTCAATGCAAAGGCTCTAGACGCAAATATTGGTGTGAGAGCTAATTCAATCAAGGAAACACTGCATGTTGGTGAAGGGCATATTGAAGAAGGATCAACCGAGTGGTTCTTGTGGGAGAACAACTCCATTTGGCTCACTAACTTCACACACCATCAGGCTTCCAAGCAGCTCTCAAGGAAACTCAGTTTTCACACTCTATGCTTAGTGCCCTTTGAGTGCATTATCTAGGAATGAACCTGGTAGAGCATCCCACAAAAACGAATGCTCCACATGCGGGTTTCACATGCCACCAACTCCACATTCACAGGCAACTTCAGAGCCACAGCCGTTTTCAGATAGCCCTCAATGCAAAGGCTCTAGACGCAAATATTGGTGTGAGAGCTAATTCAATCAAGGAAACACTGCATGTTGGTGAAGGGCATATTGAAGAAGGATCAGCCGAGTGGTTCTTGTGGGAGAACAACTCCATTTGGCTCACTAACTTCACACACCATCAGGCTTCCAAGCAGCTCTCAAGGAAACTCAGTTTTCACACTCTATGCTTAGTGCCCTTTGAGTGCCTAGGACTGAAATGAAGCTTGGTCAGCATCCCACACAAACGAAGCTCCACATGCGGGTTTCACATGCCACCAACTCCACATTCACAAGCAACTTCAGAGCCACAGCCGTTTTCAGATAGCTCTCAATGCAAAGGCTCTACACGCAAATATTGGTGTGAGAGCTAATTCAATCAAGGAAACACTGCATGTTGGTGAAGGGCATATTGAAGAAGGATCAGCCGAGTGGTTCTTGTGGGAGAACAACTCCATTTGGCTCACTAACTTCACACACCATCAGGCTTCCAGGCAGCTCTCAAGGAAACTCAGTTTTCAAACTCTATGCTTAGTGCCCTTTGTGTGCCTAGGACAGAAATGAAGCTTGGTGAGGATCCCACACAAACGAATGCTCCACATGCGGGTTTCACATGCCACCAACTCCACATTCACAGGCAACTTCAGCGCCACAGCCATTTTCAGATAGCTCTCAATGCAAAGGCTCTAGACGCAAATATTGGTGTGAGAGCTAATTCAATCAAGGAAACACTGCATGTTGGTGAAGGGCATATTGAAGAAGGATCAGCAAAGTGGATCCTGTGGGAGAACAACTCCATTTGGCTCACTAACTTCACACACCATCAGGCTTCCAAGCAGCTCTGAAGGAAACTCAGTTTTCACACTCTATGCTTAGTGCCCTTTGAGTGCATTATCTAGGAATGAACCTGGTAGAGCATCCCACACAAACGAATGCTCCACATGCGGGTTTCACATGCCACCAACTCCACATTCTCAGGCAACTTCAGCGCCACAGCCGTTTTCAGATAGCCCTCAATGCAAAGGCTCTAGACACAAATATTGGTGTGAGAGCTAATTCAATCAAGGAAACACTGCATGTTGGTGAAGGGCATATTGAAGAAGGATCAGCCGAGTGGTTCTTGTGGGAGAACAACTCCATTTGGCTCACTAACTTCACACACCATCAGGCTTCCAAGCAGCTCTCAAGGAAACTCAGTTTTCACACTCTATGCTTAGTGCCCTTTGAGTGCCTAGGACTGAAATGAAGCTTGGTCAGCATCCCACACAAACGAATGCTCCACATGCGGGTTTCACATGCCACCAACTCCACAATCACAGGCAACTTCAGAGCCACAGCCGTTTTCAGATAGCTCTCAATGCAAAGGCTCTAGACGCAAATATTGGTGTGAGAGCTAATTCAATCAAGGAAACACTGCATGTTGATGAAGGGCATATTGAAGAATTATCAGCCGAGTGGTTCCTGTGGGAGAACAACTCCATTTGGCTCACTAACTTCACACACCATCAGGCTTCCAAGCAGCTCTCAAGGAAACTCAGTTTTCACACTCTATGCTTAGTGCCCTTTGAGTGCATTATCTAGGAATGAACCTGGTAGAGCATCCCACACAAACGAATGCTCCACATGCGGGTTTCACATGCCACCAACTCCACATTCACAGGCAACTTCAGCGCCACAGCCGTTTTCAGATAGCCCTCAATGCAAAGGCTCTAGACGCAAATATTGGTGTGAGAGCTAATTCAATCAAGGAAACACTGCATGTTGGTGAAGGGCATATTGAAGAAGGATCAGCCGAGTGGTTCTTATGGGAGAACAACTCCATTTGGCTCACTAACTTCACACACCATCAGGCTTCCAGGCAGCTCTCAAGGAAACTCAGTTTTCACACTCTATGCTTAGTGCCCTTTGAATGCATTATCTAGGAGTGAACCTGGTAGAGCATCCCACACAAACGAATGCTCCACATGCGGGTTTCACATGCCACCAACTCCACATTCACAGGCAACTTTAGTGCCACAGCCGTTTTCAGATAGCCCTCAATGCAAAGGCTCTAGACGCAAATATTGGTGTGAGAGCTAATTCAATCAAGGAAACACTGCATGTTGGTGAAGGGCATATTGAAGAAGGATCAGCCGAGTGGTTCTTGTGGGAGAACAACTCCATTTGGCTCACTAACTTCACACACCATCAGGCTTCCAAGCAGCTCTCAAGGAAACTCAGTTTTCACACTCTATGCTTAGTGCTCTTTGAGTGCATTATCTAGGAATGAACCTGGTAGAGCATCCCACACAAACGAATGCTCCACATGCGGGTTTCACATGCCACCAACTCCACATTCACAGGCAACTTCAGCGCCACAGCCATTTTCAGATAGCCCTCAATGCAAAGGCTCTAGACGCAAATATTGGTGTGAGAGCTAATTCAATCAAGGAAACACTGCATGTTGGTGAAGGGCATATTGAAGAAGGATCAGCCGAGTGGTTCTTGTGGGAGAACAACTCCATTTGGCTCACTAACTTCACACACCATCAGGCTTCCAAGCAGCTCTCAAGGAAACTCAGTTTTCACACTCTATGCTTAGTGCCCTTTGAGTGCCTAGGACTGAAATGAAGCTTGGTCAGCATCCCACACAAACGAAGCTCCACATGCGGGTTTCACATGCCACCAACTCCACATTCACAAGCAACTTCAGAGCCACAGCCGTTTTCAGATAGCTCTCAATGCAAAGGCTCTAGACGCAGATATTGGTGTGAGAGCTAATTCAATCAAGGAAACACTGCATGTTGGTGAAGGGCATATTGAAGATGGATCAGCCGAGTGGTTCTTGTGGGAGAACAACTCCATTTGGCTCACTAACTTCACACACCATCAGGCTTCCAAGCAGCTCTCAAGGAAACTCTGTTTTCACACTCTATGCTTAGTGCCCTTTGAGTGCATTATCTAGGAATGAACCTGGTAGAGCATCCCACACAAACGAATGCTCCACATGCGGGTTTCACATGCCACCAACTCCACATTCTCAGGCAACTTCAGCGCCACAGCCGTTTTCAGATAGCCCTCAATGCAAAGGCTCTAGACGCAAATATTGGTGTGAGAGCTAATTCAATCAAGGAAACAGTGCATGTTGGTGAAGGACATATTGAAGAAGGATCAGCCGAGTGGTTCTTGTGGGAGAACAACTCCATTTGGCTCACTAACTTCACACACCATCAGGCTTCCAAGCAGCTCTCAAGGAAACTCAGTTTTCACACTCTATGCTTAGTGCCCTTTGAGTGCATTATCTAGGAGTGAACCTGGTAGAGCATCCCACACAAACGAATGCTCCACATGCGGGTTTCACATGCCACCAACTCCACATTCACAGGCAACTTTAGTGCCACAGCCGTTTTCAGATAGCCCTCAATGCAAAGGCTCTAGACGCAAATATTGGTGTGAGAGCTAATTCAATCAAGGAAACACTGCATGTTGGTGAAGGGCATATTGAAGAAGGATCAGCCGAGTGGTTCTTGTGGGAGAACAACTCCATTTGGCTCACTAACTTCACACACCATCAGGCTTCCAAGCAGCTCTCAAGGAAACTCAGTTTTCACACTCTATGCTTAGTGCTCTTTGAGTGCATTATCTAGGAATGAACCTGGTAGAGCATCCCACACAAACGAATGCTCCACATGCGGGTTTCACATGCCACCAACTCCACATTCACAGGCAACTTCAGCGCCACAGCCATTTTCAGATAGCCCTCAATGCAAAGGCTCTAGACGCAAATATTGGTGTGAGAGCTAATTCAATCAAGGAAACACTGCATGTTGGTGAAGGGCATATTGAAGAAGGATCAGCCGAGTGGTTCTTGTGGGAGAACAACTCCATTTGGCTCACTAACTTCACACACCATCAGGCTTCCAAGCAGCTCTCAAGGAAACTCAGTTTTCACACTCTATGCTTAGTGCCCTTTGAGTGCCTAGGACTGAAATGAAGCTTGGTCAGCATCCCACACAAACGAAGCTCCACATGCGGGTTTCACATGCCACCAACTCCACATTCACAAGCAACTTCAGAGCCACAGCCGTTTTCAGATAGCTCTCAATGCAAAGGCTCTAGACGCAGATATTGGTGTGAGAGCTAATTCAATCAAGGAAACACTGCATGTTGGTGAAGGGCATATTGAAGATGGATCAGCCGAGTGGTTCTTGTGGGAGAACAACTCCATTTGGCTCACTAACTTCACACACCATCAGGCTTCCAAGCAGCTCTCAAGGAAACTCTGTTTTCACACTCTATGCTTAGTGCCCTTTGAGTGCATTATCTAGGAATGAACCTGGTAGAGCATCCCACACAAACGAATGCTCCACATGCGGGTTTCACATGCCACCAACTCCACATTCTCAGGCAACTTCAGCGCCACAGCCGTTTTCAGATAGCCCTCAATGCAAAGGATCTAGACGCAAATATTGGTGTGAGAGCTAATTCAATCAAGGAAACAGTGCATGTTGGTGAAGGACATATTGAAGAAGGATCAGCCGAGTGGTTCTTGTGGGAGAACAACTCCATTTGGCTCACTAACTTCACACACCATCAGGCTTCCAAGCAGCTCTCAAGGAAACTCAGTTTTCACACTCTATGCTTAGTGCCCTTTGAGTGCATTATCTAGGAATGAACCTGGTAGAGCATCCCACACAAACGAATGCTCCACATGCGGGTTTCACATGCCACCAACTCCACATTCACAGGCAACTTCAGCGCCACAGCCATTTTCAATAGCCCTCAATGCAAAGGCTCTAGACGCAAACATTGGTGTGAGAGCTAATTCAATCAAGGAAACACTGCATGTTGGTGAAGGGCATATTGAAGAAGGATCAGCCGAGTGGTTCTTGTGGGAGAACAACTCCATTTGGCTCACTAACTTCACACACCATCAGGCTTCCAAGCAGCTCTCAAGGAAACTCAGTTTTCACACTCTATGCTTAGTGCCCTTTGAGTGCATTATCTAGGAATGAACCTGGTAGAGCATCCCACACAAACGAATGCTCCACATGCGGGTTTCACATGCCACCAACTCCACATTCTCAGGCAACTTCAGCGCCACAGCCGTTTTCAGATAGCCCTCAATGCAAAGGCTCTAGACGCAAATATTGGTGTGAGAGCTAATTCAATCAAGGAAACACTGCATGTTGGTGAAGGGCATATTGAAGAAGGATCAGCCGAGTGGTTCTTGTGGGAGAACAACTCCATTTGGCTCACTAACTTCACACACCATCAGGCTTCCAAGCAGCTCTCAAGGAAACTCAGTTTTCACACTCTATGCTTAGTGCCCTTTGAGTGCCTAGGACTGAAATGAAGCTTGGTCAGCATCCCACACAAACGAATGCTCCACATGCGGGTTTCACATGCCACCAACTCCACATTCACAGGCAACTTCAGCGCCACAGACGTTTTCAGATAGCTCTCAATGCAAAGGCTCTAGACGCAAATATTGGTGTGAGAGCTAATTCAATCAAGGAAACACTGCATGTTGGTGAAGGGCATATTGAAGAAGGATCAGCCGAGTGGTTCTTGTGGGAGAACAACTCCATTTGGCTCACTAACTTCACACACCATCAGGCTTCCAAGCAGCTCTCAAGGAAACTCAGTTTTCACACTCTATGCTTAGTGCCCTTTGAGTGCATTATCTAGGAATGAACCTGGTAGAGCATCCCACACAAACGAATGCTCCACATGCGGGTTTCACATGCCACCAACTCCACATTCACAGGCATCTTGAGCACCACAGCCGTTTTCAATAGCCCTCAATGCAAAGGATCTAGACGCAAATATTGGTGTGAGAGCTAATTCAATCAAGGAAACACTGCATGTTGGTGAAGGGCATATTGAAGAAGGATCAGCAAAGTGGTTCTTGTGGGAGAACAACTCCATTTGGCTCACTAACTTCACACACCATCAGGCTTCCAAGCAGCTCTCAAGGAAACTCAGTTTTCACACTCTATGCTTAGTGCCCTTTGAGTGCATTATCTAGGAATGAACCTGGTAGAGCATCCCACACAAACGAATGCTCCACATGCGGGTTTCACATGCCACCAACTCCACATTCACAGGCAACTTCAGCGCCACAGCCATTTTCAGATAGCCCTCAATGCAAAGGCTCTAGACGCAAATATTGGTGTGAGAGGTAATTCAATCAAGGAAACACTGCATGTTGGTGAAGGGCATATTGAAGAAGGATCAGCCGAGTGGTTCTTGTGGGAGAACAACTCCATTTGGCTCACTAACTTCACACACCATCAGGCTTCCAGGAAGCTCTCAAGGAAACTCAGTTTTCAAACTCTATGCTTAGTGCCCTTTGAGTGCCTAGGACTGAAATGAAGCTTGGTGAGGATCCACACAAACGAATGCTCCACATGCGGGTTTCACATGCCACCAACTCCACATTCACAGGCAACTTCAGCGCCACAGCCGTTTTCAGATAGCCCTCAATGCAAAGGCTCTAGACGCAAATATTGGTGTGAGAGCTAATTCAATCAAGGAAACACTGCATGTTGGTGAAGGGCATATTGAAGAAGGATCAGCCGAGTGGTTCTTGTGGGAGAACAACTCCATTTGGCTCACTAACTTCACACACCATCAAGCTTCCAAGCAGCTCTCAAGGAAACTCAGTTTTCACACTCTATGCTTAGTGCCCTTTGAGTGCATTATCTAGGAATGAACCTGGTAGAGCATCCCACACAAACGAATGCTCCACATGCGGGTTTCACATGCCACCAACTCCACATTCACAGGCAACTTCAGCGCCACAGCCGTTTTCAGATAGCCCTCAATGCAAAGGCTCTAGACGCAAATATTGGTGTGAGAGCTAATTCAATCAAGGAAACACTGCATGTTGGTGAAGGGCATATTGAAGAAGGATCAGCCGAGTGGTTCTTGTGGGAGAACAACTCCATTTGGCTCACTAACTTCACACACCATCAGGCTTCCAAGCAGCTCTCAAGGAAACTCAGTTTTCACACTCTATGCTTAGTGCCCTTTGAGTGCATTATCTAGGAATGAACCTGGTAGAGCATCCCACACAAACGAATGCTCCACATGCGGGTTTCACATGCCACCAACTCCACATTCACAGGCAACTTCAGCGCCACAGCCGTTTTCAGATAGCCCTCAATGCAAAGGCTCTAGACGCAAATATTGGTGTGAGAGCTAATTCAATCAAGGAAACACTGCATGTTGGTGAAGGGCATATTGAAGAAGGATCAGCCGAGTGGTTCTTGTGGGAGAACAACTCCATTTGGCTCACTAACTTCACACACCATCAGGCTTCCAGGAAGCTCTCAAGGAAACTCAGTTTTCACACTCTATGCTTCGTGCCCTTTGAGTGCCTAGGACTGAAATGAAGCTTGGTGAGGATCCCACACAAACGAATGCTCCACATGCGGGTTTCACATGCCACCAACTCCACATTCACAGGCAACTTCAGCGCCACAGCCATTTTCAGATAGCTCTCAATGCAAAGGCTCTAGACGCAAATATTGGTGTGAGAGCTAATTCAATCAAGGAAACACTGAATGTTGGTGAAGGGCATATTGAAGAAGGATCAGCCGAGTGGTTCTTGTGGGAGAACAACTCCATTTGGCTCACTAACTTCACACACCATCAGGCTTCCAAGCAGCTCTCAAGGAAACTCAGTTTTCACACTCTATGCTTAGTGCCCTTTGAGTGCATTATCTAGGAATGAACCTGGTAGAGCATCCCACACAAACGAATGCTCCACATGCGGGTTTCACATGCCACCAACTCCACATTCTCAGGCAACTTCAGCGCCACAGCCGTTTTCAGATAGCCCTCAATGCAAAGGCTCTAGACGCAAATATTGGTGTGAGAGCTAATTCAATCAAGGAAACACTGCATGTTGGTGAAGGGCATATTGAAGAAGGATCAGCAAAGTGGATCCTGTGGGAGAACAACTCCATTTGGCTCACTAACTTCACACACCATCAGGCTTGCAAGCAGCTCTCAAGGAAACTCAGTTTTCACACTCTATGCTTAGTGCCCTTTGAGTGCATTATCTAGGAATGAACCTGGTAGAGCATCCCACACAAATGAATGCTCCACATGCGGGTTTCACATGCCACCAACTCCACATTCACAGGCAACTTCAGCGCCACAGCCGTTTTCAGATAGCCCTCAATGCAAAGGCTCTAGACGCAAATATTGCTGTGAGAGCTAATTCAATCAAGGAAACACTGCATGTTGGTGAAGGGCATATTGAAGAAGGATCAGCCGAGTGGTTCTTGTGGGAGAACAACTCCATTTGGCTCACTAACTTCACACACCATCAGGCTTCCAAGCAGCTCTCAATTAAACGTAGTTTTCACACTCTATGCTTAGTGCCCTTTTTGTGCCTAGGACTGAAATGAAGCTTGGTGAGGATCCCACACAAACGAATGCTCGACATGCGGCTTTCACATGCCACCAACTCCACATTCTCAGGCAACTTCAGCGCCACAGCCGTTTTCAGATAGCCCTCAATGCAAAGGCTCTAGACGCAAATATTGGTGTGAGAGCTAATTCAATCAAGGAAACACTGCATGTTGGTGAAAGGCATATTGAAGAAGGATCAGCCGAGTGGTTCTTGTGGGAGAACAACTCCATTTGGCTCACTAACTTCACACACCATCAGGCTTCCAAGCAGCTCTCAAGGAAACTCAGTTTTCACACTCTATGCTTAGTGCCCTTTGAGTGCATTATCTAGGAATGAACCTGGTAGAGCATCCGACACAAACGAATGCTCCACATGCGGGTTTCACATGCCACCAACTCCACATTCACAGGCAACTTCAGTGCCACAGCCGTTTTCAGATAGCCCTCAATGCAAAGGATCTAGACGCAAATATTGGTGTGAGAGCTAATTCAATCAAGGAAACACTGCATGTTGATGAAGGGCATATTGAAGAAGGATCAGCCGAGTGGTTCCTGTGGGAGAACAACTCCATTTGGCTCACTAACTTCACACACCATCAGGCTTCCAAGCAGCTCTCAAGGAAACTCAGATTTCACACTCTATGCTTAGTGCCCTTTGAGTGCATTATCTAGGAATGAACCTGGTAGAGCATCCCACACAAACGAATGCTCCACATGCGGGTTTCACATGCCACCAACTCCACATTCACAGGCAACTTCAGCGCCACAGCCATTTTCAGATAGCCCTCAATGCAAAGGCTCTAGACGCAAATATTGGTGTGAGAGCTAATTCAATCAAGGAAACACTGCATGTTGGTGAAGGGCATATTGAAGAAGGATCAGCCGAGTGGTTCTTGTGGGAGAACAACTCCATTTGGCTCACTAACTTCACACACCATCAGGCTTCCAGGCAGCTCTCAAGGAAACTCAGTTTTCACACTCTATGCTTAGTGCCCTTTGAGTGCATTATCTAGGAGTGAACCTGGTAGAGCATCCCACACAAACGAATGCTGCACATGCGGGTTTCACATGCCACCAACTCCACATTCACAGGCAACTTTAGTGCCACAGCCGTTTTCAGATAGCCCTCAATGCAAAGGCTCTAGACGCAAATATTGGTGTGAGAGCTAATTCATTCAAGGAAACACTGCATGTTGGTGAAGGGCATATTGAAGAAGGATCAGCCGAGTGGTTCTTGTGGGAGAACAACTCCATTTGGCTCACTAACTTCACACACCATCAGGCTTCCAAGCAGCTCTCAAGGAAACTCAGTTTTCACACTCTATGCTTAGCGCTCTTTGAGTGCATTATCTAGGAATGAACCTGGTAGAGCATCCTACACAAACGAATGCTCCACATGCGGGTTTCACATGCCACCAACTCCACATTCACAGGCAACTTCAGCGCCACAGCCATTTTCAGATAGCCCTCAATGCAAAGGCTCTAGACGCAAATATTTGTGTGAGAGCTAATTCAATCAAGGAAACACTGCATGTTGGTGAAGGGCATATTGAAGAAGGATCAGCCGAGTGGTTCTTGTGGGAGAACAACTCCATTTGGCTCACTAACTTCACACACCATCAGGCTTCCAAGCAGCTCTCAAGGAAACTCAGTTTTCACACTCTATGCTTAGTGCCCTTTGAGTGCCTAGGACTGAAATGAAGCTTGGTCAGCATCCCACACAAACGAAGCTCCACATGCGGGTTTCACATGCCACCAACTCCACATTCACAGGCAACTTCAGAGCCACAGCCGTTTTCAGATAGCTCTCAATGCAAAGGCTCTAGACGCAAATATTGGTGTGAGAGCTAATTCAATCAAGGAAACACTGCATGTTGGTGAAGGGCATATTGAAGAAGGATCAGCAAAGTGGATCCTGTGGGAGAACAACTCCATTTGGCTCACTAACTTCACACACCATCAGGCTTCCAAGCAGCTCTGAAGGAAACTCAGTTTTCACACTCTATGCTTAGTGCCCTTTGAGTGCATTATCTAGGAATGAACCTGGTAGAGCATCCCACACAAACGAATGCTCCACATGCGGGTTTCACATGCCACCAACTCCACATTCTCAGGCAACTTCAGCGCCACAGCCGTTTTCAGATAGCCCTCAATGCAAAGGCTCTAGACGCAAATATTGGTGTGAGAGCTAATTCAATCAAGGAAACACTGCATGTTGGTGAAGGGCATATTGAAGAAGGATCAGGCGAGTGGTTCTTGTGGGAGAACAACTCCATTTGGCTCACTAACTTCACACACCATCAGGCTTCCAAGCAGCTCTCAAGGAAACTCAGTTTTCACACTCTATGCTTAGTGCCCTTTGTGTGCCTAGGACAGAAAAGAAGCTTGGTGAGGATCCCACACAAACGAATGCTGCACATGCGGGTTTCACATGCCACCAAGTCCACATTCACAGGCAACTTCAGCGCCACAGCCATTTTCAGATGGCTCTCAATGCAAAGGCTCTAGACGCAAATATTGGTGTGAGAGCTAATTCAATCAAGGAAACACTGCATGTTGGTGAAGGGCATATTGAAGAAGGATCAGCCGAGTGGTTCTTGTGGGAGAACAACTCCATTTGGCTCACTAACTTCACACACCATCAGGCTTCCAAGCAGCTCTCAAGGAAACTCAGTTTTCACACTCTATGCTTAGTGCCCTTTGAGTGCATTATCTAGGAATGAACCTGGTAGAGCATCCCACACAACCGAATGCTCCACATGCGGGTTTCACATGCCACCAACTCCACATTCACAGGCAACTTCAGCGCCACAGCCATTTTCAGATAGCCCTCAATGCAAAGGCTCTAGAGGCAAATATTGGTGTGAGAGCTAATTCAATCAAGGAAACACTGCATGTTGGTGAAGGGCATATTGAAGAAGGATCAGCCGAGTGGTTCTTGTGGGGAGAACAACTCCATTTGGCTCACTAACTTCACACACCATCAGGCTTCCAGGCAGCTCTCAAGGAAACTCAGTTTTCAAACTCTATGCTTATTGCCCTTTGTGTGCCTAGGACAGAAAAGAAGCTTGGTGAGGATCCCACACAAACGAATGCTGCACATGCGGGTTTCACATGCCACCAAGTCCACATTCACAGGCAACTTCAGCGCCACAGCCATTTTCAGATGGCTCTCAATGCAAAGGCTCTAGACGCAAATATTGGTGTGAGAGCTAATTCAATCAAGGAAACACTGCATGTTGGTGAAGGGCATATTGAAGAAGGATCAACCGAGTGGTTCTTGTGGGAGAACAACTCCATTTGGCTCACTAACTTCACACACCATCAGGCTTCCAAGCAGCTCTCAAGGAAACTCAGTTTTCACACTCTATGCTTAGTGCCCTTTGAGTGCATTATCTAGGAATGAACCTGGTAGAGCATCCCACAAAAACGAATGCTCCACATGCGGGTTTCACATGCCACCAACTCCACATTCACAGGCAACTTCAGAGCCACAGCCGTTTTCAGATAGCCCTCAATGCAAAGGCTCTAGACGCAAATATTGGTGTGAGAGCTAATTCAATCAAGGAAACACTGCATGTTGGTGAAGGGGCATATTGAAGAAGGATCAGCCGAGTGGTTCTTGTGGGAGAACAACTCCATTTGGCTCACTAACTTCACACACCATCAGGCTTCCAGGCAGCTCTCAAGGAAACTCAGTTTTCAAACTCTATGCTTAGTGCCCTTTGTGAGCCTAGGACAGAAATGAAGCTTGGTGAGGATCCCACACAAACGAATGCTCCACATGCGGGTTTCACATGCCACCAACTCCACATTCACAGGCAACTTCAGCGCCACAGCCATTTTCTGATGGCTCTCAATGCAAAGGCTCTAGACGCAAATATTGGTGTGAGAGCTAATTCAATCAAGGAAACACTGCATGTTGATGAAGGGCATATTGAAGAAGGATCAGCCGAGTGGTTCCTGTGGGAGAACAACTCCATTTGGCTCACTAACTTCACACACCATCAGGCTTCCAAGCAGCTCTCAAGGAAACTCAGATTTCACACTCTATGCTTAGTGCCCTTTGAGTGCATTATCTAGGAATGAACCTGGTAGAGCATCCCACACAAACGAATGCTCCACATGCGGGTTTCACATGCCACCAACTGCACATTCACAGGCAACTTCAGCGCCACAGCCATTTTCAGATAGCCCTCAATGCAAAGGCTCTAGACGCAAATATTGGTGTGAGAGCTAATTCAATCAAGGAAACACTGCATGTTGGTGAAGGGCATATTGAAGAAGGATCAGCCGAGTGGTTCTTATGGGAGAACAACTCCATTTGGCTCACTAACTTCACACACCATCAGGCTTCCAGGCAGCTCTCAAGGAAACTCAGTTTTCACACTCTATGCTTAGTGCCCTTTGAGTGCATTATCTAGGAGTGAACCTGGTAGAGCATCCCACACAAACGAATGCTGCACGTGCGGGTTTCACATGCCACCAACTCCACATTCACAGGCAACTTCAGCGCCACAGCCATTTTCAGATAGCCCTCAATGCAAAGGCTCTAGACGCAAATATTTGTGTGAGAGCTAATTCAATCAAGGAAACACTGCATGTTGGTGAAGGGCATATTGAAGAAGGATCAGCCGAGTGGTTCTTGTGGGAGAACAACTCCATTTGGCTCACTAACTTCACACACCATCAGGCTTCCAAGCAGCTCTCAAGGAAACTCAGTTTTCACACTCTATGCTTAGTGCCCTTTGAGTGCCTAGGACTGAAATGAAGCTTGGTCAGCATCCCACACAATCGAAGCTCCACATGCGGGGTTTCACATGCCACCAACTCCACATTCACAAGCAACTTCAGAGCCACAGCCGTTTTCAGATAGCTCTCAATGCAAAGGCTCTACACGCAAATATTGGTGTGAGAGCTAATTCAATCAAGGAAACACTGCATGTTGGTGAAGGGCATATTGAAGAAGGATCAGCCGAGTGGTTCTTGTGGGAGAACAACTCCATTTGGCTCACTAACTTCACACACCATCAGGCTTCCAGGCAGCTCTCAAGGAAACTCAGTTTTCAAACTCTATGCTTAGTGCCCTTTGTGTGCCTAGGACAGAAATGAAGCTTGGTGAGGATCCCACACAAACGAATGCTCCACATGCGGGTTTCACATGCCACCAACTCCACATTCACAGGCAACTTCAGCGCCACAGCCATTTTCAGATAGCTCTCAATGCAAAGGCTCTAGACGCAAATATTGGTGTGAGAGCTAATTCAATCAAGGAAACACTGCATGTTGGTGAAGGGCATATTGAGAAGAAGGATCAGCAAAGTGGATCCTGTGGAGAGAACAACTCTCATTTGGCTCACTAACTTCACACACCATCAGGCTTCCAAGCAGCTCTGAAGGAAACTCAGTTTTCACACTCTATGCTTAGTGCCCTTTGAGTGCATTATCTAGGAATGAACCTGGTAGAGCATCCCACACAAACGAATGCTCCACATGCGGGTTTCACATGCCACCAACTCCACATTCTCAGGCAACTTCAGCGCCACAGCCGTTTTCAGATAGCCCTCAATGCAAAGGCTCTAGACACAAATATTGGTGTGAGAGCTAATTCAATCAAGGAAACACTGCATGTTGGTGAAGGGCATATTGAAGAAGGATCAGCCGAGTGGTTCTTGTGGGAGAACAACTCCATTTGGCTCACTAACTTCACACACCATCAGGCTTCCAAGCAGCTCTCAAGGAAACTCAGTTTTCACACTCTATGCTTAGTGCCCTTTGAGTGCCTAGGACTGAAATGAAGCTTGGTCAGCATCCCACACAAACGAATGCTCCACATGCGGGTTTCACATGCCACCAACTCCACAATCACAGGCAACTTCAGAGCCACAGCCGTTTTCAGATAGCTCTCAATGCAAAGGCTCTAGACGCAAATATTGGTGTGAGAGCTAATTCAATCAAGGAAACACTGCATGTTGATGAAGGGCATATTGAAGAAGGATCAGCCGAGTGGTTCCTGTGGGAGAACAACTCCATTTGGCTCACTAACTTCACACACCATCAGGCTTCCAAGCAGCTCTCAAGGAAACTCAGTTTTCACACTCTATGCTTAGTGCCCTTTGAGTGCATTATCTAGGAATGAACCTGGTAGAGCATCCCACACAAACGAATGCTCCACATGCGGGTTTCACATGCCACCAACTCCACATTCACAGGCAACTTCAGCGCCACAGCCGTTTTCAGATAGCCCTCAATGCAAAGGCTCTAGACGCAAATATTGGTGTGAGAGCTAATTCAATCAAGGAAACACTGCATGTTGGTGAAGGGCATATTGAAGAAGGATCAGCCGAGTGGTTCTTATGGGAGAACAACTCCATTTGGCTCAGTAACTTCACACACCATCAGGCTTCCAGGCAGCTCTCAAGGAAACTCAGTTTTCACACTCTATGCTTAGTGCCCTTTGAATGCATTATCTAGGAGTGAACCTGGTAGAGCATCCCACACAAACGAATGCTCCACATGCGGGTTTCACATGCCACCAACTCCACATTCACAGGCAACTTTAGTGCCCACAGCCGTTTTCAGATAGCCCTCAATGCAAAGGCTCTAGACGCAAATATTGGTGTGAGAGCTAATTCAATCAAGGAAACACTGCATGTTGGTGAAGGGCATATTGAAGAAGGATCAGCCGAGTGGTTCTTGTGGGAGAACAACTCCATTTGGTCTCACTAACTTCACACACCATCAGGCTTCCAAGCAGCTCTCAAGGAAACTCAGTTTTCACACTCTATGCTTAGTGCTCTTTGAGTGCATTATCTAGGAATGAAACCTGGTAGAGCATCCCACACAAAACGAATGCTCCACATGCGGGTTTCACATGCCACCAACTCCACATTCACAGGCAACTTCAGCGCCACAGCCATTTTCAGATAGCCCTCAATTGCAAAAGGCTCTAGACGCAAAATATTGGTGTGAGAGCTAATTCAATCAAGGAAACACTGCATGTTGGTGAAGGGCATATTGAAGAAGGATCAGCCGAGTGGTTCTTGTGGAGAGAACAACTCCATTTGGGCTCACTAACTTCACACACCATCAGGCTTCCAAGCAGCTCTCAAGGAAACTCAGTTTTCACACTCTATGCTTAGTGCCCTTTGAGTGCCTAGGACTGAAATGAAGCTTGGTCAGGCATCCCCACACAAACGAAGCTCCACATGCGGGTTTCACATGCCACCAAACTCCACATTCACAAGCAACTTCAGAGCCACAGCCGTTTTCAGATAGCTCTCAATGCAAAGGCTCTAGACGCAGATAATTGGTGTGAGAGCTAATTCAATCAAGGAAAACACTGCATGTTGGTGAAGGGGCATATTGAAGATGGATCAGCCGAGTGGTTCTTGTGGGAGAACAACTCCATTTGGCTCACT
>NW_026701018.1:0-38010 GCF_030435755.1 Ochotona princeps
TTGTTGGTGAAGGGCATATTGAAGAAGGATCAGCCGAGTGGTTCTTGTGGGAGAACAACTCTATTTGACTCACTAACTTCACACACCATCAGGCTTCCAAGCAGCTCTCAAGGAAACTCAGTTTTCACACTCTATGCTTAGTGCCCTTTGAGTGCATTATGTGGGAATGAACCTGGTAGAGCATCCCACACAAACGAATGCTACACATGCGGGTTTCACATGCCACCAACTCCACATTCACAGGCAACTTCAGCGCCACATCCGTTTTCATATAGCCCTCAATGCAAAGGCTCTAGACGCAAATATTGGTGTGAGAGCTAATTCAATCAAGGAAACACTGCATGTTGGTGAAGGGCATATTAAAGAAGGATCAGCCGAGTGGTTCTTGTGGGAGAACAACTCCATTTGGCTCACTAACTTGACACACCATCAGGCTTCCAAGCAGCTCTCAAGGAAACTCAGTTTTCACACTCTATGCTTAGTGCCCTTTGTATGCCTAGGACTGAAAAGAAGCTTGGAGAGCATCCCACACAAACGAATGCTCCACATGCGGGTTTCACATGCCACCAACTCTACATTCACAGGCAACTTCAGCGCCACAGCCGTTTTGAGATAGCCCTCAATGCAAAGGCTCTAGACACAAATATTGGTGTGAGAGCTAATTCAATCAAGGAAACACTGCATGTTGGTGAAGGGCATATTGAAGAAGGACCAGCCGAGTGGTTCTTGTGGGAGAACAACTCCATTTGGCTCACTAACTTCACACACCATCAGGCTTCCAAGCAGCTCTCAAGGAAACTCAGTTTTCACACTCTATGCTTAGTGCCCTTTGAGTGCATTATGTGGGAATGAACCTGGCAGAGCATCCCACACAAACAAATGCTCCACATGCGGGTTTCACATGCCACCAACTCCACATTCACAGGCAACTTCAGCGCCACAGCCGTTTTCATATAGCCCTCAATGCAAAGGCTCTAGACGCAAATATTGGTGTGAGAGCTAATTCAATCAAGGAAACACTGCATGTTGGTGAAGGGCATATTGAAGAAGGATCAGCCGAGTGGTTCTTGTGGGAGAACAACTCCATTTGGCTCACTAACTTCACACACCATCAGGCTTCCAAGCAGCTCTCAAATAAACTCAGTTTTCACACTCTATGCTTAGTGCCCTTTGAGTGCCTAGGACTGAAATGAATCTTGGAGAGCATCCCACACAAACGAATGCTCCACATGCGGGTTTCACAAGCCACCAACTCCACATTCACAGGCAACTTCAGCGCCACAGCCATTTTCAGATAGCCCTCAATGCAAAGGCTCTAGACGCAAATATTGGTGTGAGAGCTAATTCAATCAAGGAAACATTGCATGTTGGTGAAGGGCATATTGAAGAAGGATCGGCTGAGTGGTTCTTGTGGGAGAACAACTCCATTTGGCTCACTAACTTCACACACCATCAGGCTTTCAAGCAGCTCTCAAGGAAACTCAGTTTTCACACTCTATGCTTAGTGCCCTTTGAGTGCATTATCTGATAATGAACTTGGTAGAGCATCCCACACAAACGAATGCTCCACATGCGGGTTTCACATGCCACCAACTCCACATTCTCAGGCAACTCCAGCGCCACAGCCGTTTTCAGATAGCCCTCAATGCAAAGGCTCTAGACGCAAATATTGGTGTGAGAGCTAATTCAATCAAGGAAACACTGCATGTTGGTGAAGGGCATATTAAAGAAGGATCAGCCGAGTGGTTCTTGTGGGAGAACAACTCCATTTGGCTCACTAACTTGACACACCATCAGGCTTCCAAGCAGCTCTCAAGGAAACTCAGTTTTCACACTCTATGCTTAGTGCTCTTTGAGTGCCTAGGACTGAAAAGAAGCTTGGAGAGCATCCCACACAAACGAATGCTCCACATGCGGGTTTCACATGCCACCAACTCCACATTCACAGGCAACTTCAGCGCCATAGCCTTTTTGAGATAGCCCTCAATGCAAAGGCTCTAGACGCAAATATTGGTGTGAGAGCTAATTCAATCAAGGAAACACTGCATGTTGGTGAAGGGCATATTGAAGAAGGATCAGTCGAGTGGTTCTTGTGGGGGGAAGGGAACAACTCCATTTGGCTCACTAACTTCACACACCATCAGGCTTCCAAGCAGCTCTCAAGGAAACTCAGTTTTCACATTCTATGCTTAGTGCCCTTTGAGTGCCTAGGACTGAAATGAATCTTGGAGAGCATCCCACAGAAACGAATGCTCCACATGCGGGTTTCACAAGCCACCAACTCCACATTCACAGGCAACTTCAGCGCCACAGCCATTTTCAGATAGCCCTCAATGCAAAGGCTCTAGACACAAATATTGGTGTGAGAGCTAATTCAATCAAGGAAACACTGCATGTTGGTGAAAGGCATATTGAAGAAGGTTCATACGAGTGGTTCTTGTGGGAGAACAACTCCATTTGGCTCACTAACTTGACACACAATCAGGCTTTCAAGCAGCTCTCAAGGAAACTCAGTTTTCACACTCTATGCTTAGTGCTCTTTGTGTGCGTAGGACTGAAATGAAGCTTGGTCAGCATCTCACATAAACGAATGCTCCACATGCGGGTTTCACATGCCACCAACTCCACATTCACAGGCAACTTCAGCGCCACAGCCGTTTTCAGATAGCCCTCAATGCAAAGGCTCTAGATGCAAATATTGGTGTGAGAGCTAATTCAATCAAGGAAACACTGCATGTTGGTGAAGGGCATATTGAAAAAGGATCAGCCCCGAGTGGTTCTTGTGGGAGAACAACTCCATTTGGCTCACTAACTTCACACACCATCAGGCTTCCAAGCAGCTCTCAAGGAAACTCAGTTTTCACACTCTATGCTTAGTGCCCTTTGAGTGCATTATCTGGGAATGAACCTGGTAGAGCATCCCACACAAACGAATGCTCCACATGCGGGTTTCACATGCCACCAACTCCACATTCTCAGGCAACTCAAGCGAAACAGCCGTTTTCATATAGCCCTCAATGCAAAGGCTCTAGACGCAAATATTGGTGTGAGAGCTAATTCAATCAAGGAAACACTGCATGTTGGTGAAAGGCATATTGAAGAAGGATCAGCCGAGTGGTTCTTGTGGGAGAACAACTCCATTTGGCTCACTAACTTCACACACCATCAGGCTTCCAAGCAGCTCTCAAGGAAACTCAGTTTTCACACTCTATGCTTAGTGCCCTTTGAGTGCATTATCTAGGAATGAACCAGGTAGTGCATCCCACACAAACGAATGCTCCACATGCGGGTTTCACATGCCACCAACTCCACATTCACAGGCAACTTCAGCGCCACAGCCGTTTTCAGATAGCCCTCAATGCAAAGGCTCTAGACGCAAATATTGGTGTGAGAGCTAATTCAATCAAGGAAACACTGCATGTTGGTGAAGGGCATATTGAAAAAGGATCAGCCGAGTGGTTCTTGTGGGAGAACAACTCCATTTGGCTCACTAACTTCACACACCATCAGGCTTCCAAGCAGCTCTCAAGGAAACTCAGTTTTCACACTCTACGCTTAGTGCCCTTTGAGTGCATTATCTAGGAATGAACATGGTAGAGCATCCCACACTTACAAATGCTCCACTTGCGGGTTTCACATGCCACCAACTCCACATTCACAGGCAACTTCAGCGCCACAGCCGTTTTCAGATAGCCCTCAATGCAAAGGCTCTAGACGCAAATATTGGTGTGAGAGTTAATTCAATCAAGGAAACACTGCATGTTGGTGAAGGGCATATTGAAAAAGGATCAGCCGAGTGGTTCTTGTGGGAGAACAACTCCATTTGGCTCACTAACTTCACACACCATCAGGCTTCCAAGCAGCTCTCAAGGAAACTCAGTTTTCACACTCTATGCTTAGTGCCCTTTGAGTGCCTAGGACTGAAATGAAGCTTGGAGAGCATCCCACACTTACGAATGCTCCACATGCGGGTTTCACAAGCCACCAACTCCACATTCACAGGCAACTTCAGCGCCACAGCCGTTTTCAGATAGCCCTCAATGCAAAGGCTCTAGACGCAAATATTGGTGTGAGAGCTAATTCAATCAAGGAAACACTGCATGTTGGTGAAGGGCATATTGAAGAAGTATCAGCCGAGTGGTTCTTGTGGGAGAACAACTCCATTTGGCTCACTAACTTCACACACCATCAGGCTTCCAAGCAGCTCTCAAGGAAACTCAGTTTTCACATTCTATGCTTAGTGCTCTTTGTGTGCCTAGGACTGAAATGAAGCTTGGTCAGCATCCCACACAAACGAATGCTCCACATGCGGGTTTCACATGCCACCAACTCCACATTCACAGGCAACTTCAGCGCCACAGCCGTTTTCAGATAGCCCTCAATGCAAAGGCTCTAGACGCAAATATTGGTGTGAGAGCTAATTCAATCAAGGAAACACTGCATGTTGGTGAAGGGCATATTGAAGAAGGATCAGCCGAGTGGTTCTTGTGGGAGAACAACTCCATTTGGCTCACTAACTTCACACACCATCAGGCTTCCAAGCAGCTCTCAAGGAAACTCAGTTTTCACACTCTATGCTTAGTGCCCTTTGTATGCCTAGGACTGAAAAGAAGCTTGGAGAGCATCCCACACAAACGAATGCTCCACATGCGGGTTTCACATGCCACCAACTCCACATTCACAGGCAACTTCAGCGCCACAGCCTTTTTGAGATAGCCCTCAATGCAAAGGCTCTAGACGCAAATATTGGTGTGAGAGCTAATTCAATCAAGGAAACACTGCATGTTGGTGAAGGGCATATTGAAGAAGGATCAGTCGAGTGGTTCTTGTGGGAGAACAACTCCATTTGGCTCACTAACTTCACACACCATCAGGCTTCCAAGCAGCTCTCAAGGAAACTCAGTTTTCACATTCTATGCTTAGTGCCCTTTGAGTGCCGGGGACTGAAATGAATCTTGGAGAGCATCCCACAGAAACGAATGCTCCACATGCGGGTTTCACAAGCCACCAACTCCACATTCACAGGCAACTTCAGCGCCACAGCCATTTTCAGATAGCCCTCAATGCAAAGGCTCTAGACGCAAATATTGGTGTGAGAGCTAATTCAATCAAGGAAACACTGCATGTTGGTGAAAGGCATATTGAAGAAGGTTCATACGAGTGGTTCTTGTGGGAGAACAACTCCATTTGGCTCACTAACTTCACACACAATCAGGCTTTCAAGCAGCTCTCAAGGAAACTCAGTTTTCACACTCTATGCTTAGTGCTCTTTGTGTGCGTAGGACTGAAATGAAGCTTGGTCAGCATCCCACATAAACGAATGCTCCACATGCGGGTTTCACATGCCACCAACTCCACATTCACAGGCAACTTCAGCGCCACAGCCGTTTTCAGATAGCCCTCAATGCAAAGGCTCTAGATGCAAATATTGGTGTGAGAGCTAATTCAATCAAGGAAACACTGCATGTTGGTGAAGGGCATATTGAAAAAGGATCAGCCGAGTGGTTCTTGTGGGAGAACAACTCCATTTGGCTCACTAACTTCACACACCATCAGGCTTCCAAGCAGCTCTCAAGGAAACTCAGTTTTCACACTCTATGCTTAGTGCCCTTTGAGTGCATTATCTGGGAATGAACCTGGTAGAGCATCCCACACAAACGAATGCTCCACATGCGGGTTTCACATGCCACCAACTCCACATTCTCAGGCAACTCAAGCGAAACAGCCGTTTTCATATAGCCCTCAATGCAAAGGCTCTAGACGCAAATATTGGTGTGAGAGCTAATTCAATCAAGGAAACACTGCATGTTGGTGAAGGGCATATTGAAGAAGGATCAGCCGAGTGGTTCTTGTGGGAGAACAACTCCATTTGGCTCACTAACTTCACACACCATCAGGCTTCCAAGCAGCTCTCAAGGAAACTCAGTTTTCACACTCTACGCTTAGTGCCCTTTGAGTGCATTATCTAGGAATGAACCAGGTAGTGCATCCCACACAAACGAATGCTCCACATGCGGGTTTCACATGCCACCAACTCCACATTCACAGGCACCTTCAGCGCCACAGCCGTTTTCAGATAGCCCTCAATGCAAAGGCTCTAGACGCAAATATTGGTGTGAGAGCTAATTCAATCAAGGAAACACTGCATGTTGGTGAAGGGCATATTGAAAAAGGATCAGCCGAGTGGTTCTTGTGGGAGAACAACTCCATTTGGCTCACTAACTTCACACACCATCAGGCTTCCAAGCAGCTCTCAAGGAAACTCAGTTTTCACACTCTATGCTTAGTGCCCTTTGAGTGCATTATCTAGGAATGAACATGGTAGAGCATCCCACACTTACAAATGCTCCACTTGCGGGTTTCACATGCCACCAACTCCACATTCACAGGCAACTTCAGCGCCACAGCCGTTTTCAGATAGCCCTCAATGCAAAGGCTCTAGACGCAAATATTGGTGTGAGAGTTAATTCAATCAAGGAAACACTGCATGTTGGTGAAGGGCATATTGAAGAAGGATCAGACGAGTGGTTCTTGTGGCAGAACAACTCCATTTGGCTCACTAACTTCACACACCATCAGGCTTCCAAGCAGCTCTCAAGGAAACTCCGTTTTCACACTCTATGCTTAGTGCCCTTTGAGTGCCTAGGACTGAAATGAAGCTTGGAGAGCATCCCACACTTACGAATGCTCCACATGCGGGTTTCACAAGCCACCAACTCCACATTCACAGGCAACTTCAGCGCCACAGCCGTTTTCAGACAGCCCTCAATGCAAAGGCTCTAGACGCAAATATTGGTGTGAGAGCTAATTCAATCAAGGAAACACTGCATGTTGGTGAAGGGCATATTGAAGAAGTATCAGCCGAGTGGTTCTTGTGGGAGAACAACTCCATTTGGCTCACTAACTTCACACACCATCAGGCTTCCAAGCAGCTCTCAAGGAAACTCAGTTTTCACATTCTATGCTTAGTGCTCTTTGTGTGCCTAGGACTGAAATGAAGCTTGGTCAGCATCCCACACAAACGAATTCTCCACATGCGGGTTTCACATGCCACCAACTCCACATTCACAGGCAACTTCAGCGCCACAGCCGTTTTCAGATAGCCCTCAATGCAAAGGCTCTAGACGCAAATATTGGTGTGAGAGCTAATTCAATCAAGGAAACACTGCATGTTGGTGAAGGGCATATTGAAGAAGGATCAGCCGAGTGGTTCTTGTGGGAGAACAACTCCATTTGGCTCACTAACTTCACACACCATCAGGCTTCCAAGCAGCTCTCAAGGAAACTCAGTTTTCACACTCTATGCTTAGTGCTCTTTGAGTGCCTAGGACTGAAAAGAAGCTTGCAGAGCATCCCACACAAACGAATGCTCCACATGCGGGTTTCACATGCCACCAACTCCACATTCACAGGCAACTTCAGCGCCACAGCCGTTTTCAGATAGCCCTCAATGCAAAGGCTCTAGACGCAAATATTGGTGTGAGAGCTAATTCAATCAAGGAAACACTGCATGTTGGTGAAGGGCATATTGAAGAAGGATCAGCCGAGTGGTTCTTGTGGGAGAACAACTCCATTTGGCTCACTAACTTCACACACCATCAGGCTTCCAAAGGGTTCTTTGGCTCACTAACTTCACACACCATCAGGCTTCCAAGCAGCTCTCAAGGAAACTCAGTTTTTACACTCTATGCTTAGTGCCCTTTGAGTGCATTATCTAGGAATGAACCTGGTAGAGCATCCCACACAAATGAATGCTCCACATGCGGGTTTCACATGCCACCAACTCCACATTTTCAGGCAACTTCAGTGCCACAGCTGTTTTCAGATAGCCCTCAATGCAAAGGCTCTAGACGCAAATATTGGTGTGAGAGCTAATTCAATCAAGGAAACACTGCATGTTGGTGAAGGGCATATTGAAGAAGGTTCAGACGAGTGGTTCTTGTGGCAGAACAACTCCATTTGGCTCACTAACTTCACACACCATCAGGCTTCCAAGCAGCTCTCAAGGAAACTCAGTTTTCACACTCTATGCTTAGTGACCTTTGTATGGCTAGGACTGAAATGAACCTGGTAGAGCATCCCACACAAACGAATGCTCCACATGCGGGTTTCACATGCCACCAACTCCACATTCACAGGCAACTTCAGCGCCACAGCCGTTTTCAGATAGCCCTCAATGCAAAGGCTCTAGACGCAAATATTGGTGTGAGAGCTAATTCAATCAAGGAAACACTGCATGTTGGTGAAGGGCATATTGAAGAAGGATCAGCCGAGTGGTTCTTGTGGGAGAACAACTCCATTTGGCTCACTAACTTCACACACCATCAGGCTTCCAAGCAGCTCTCAAGGAAACTCAGTTTTCACACTCTATGCTTAGTGCTCTTTGAGTGCCTAGGACTGAAAAGAAGCTTGGAGAGCATCCCACACAAACGAATGCTCCACATGCGGGTTTCACATGCCACCAACTCCACATTCACAGGCAACTTCAGCGCCACAGCCGTTTTCAGATAGCCCTCAATGCAAAGGCTCTAGACGCAAATATTGGTGTGAGAGCTAATTCAATCAAGGAAACACTGCATGTTGGTGAAGGGCATATTGAAGAAGGATCAGCCGAGTGGTTCTTTTGGGAGAACAACTCCATTTGGCTCACTAACTTGACACACCATCAGGCTTCCAATCAGCTCTCAAGGAAACTCAGTTTTCACACTCTATGCTTAGTGCTCTTTGAGTGCCTAGGACTGAAAAGAAGCTTGGGCAGCATCCCACACAAACGAATGCTCCACATGCGGGTTTCACATGCCACCAACTCCACATTCACAGGCAACTTCAGCGCCACAGCCGTTTTCAGATAGCCCTCAATGCAAAGGCTCTAGACGCAAATATTGGTGTGAGAGCTAATTCAATCAAGGAAACACTGCATGTTGGTGAAGGGCATATTGAAGAAGGATCAGCCGAGTGGTTCTTTTGGGAGAACAACTCCATTTGGCTCACTAACTTCACACACCATCAGGCTTCCAAAGGGTTCTTTGGCTCACTAACTTCACACACCATCAGGCTTCCAAGCAGCTCTCAAGGAAACTCAGTTTTTACACTCTATGCTTAGTGCCCTTTGAGTGCATTATCTAGGAATGAACCTGGTAGAGCATCCCACACAAATGAATGCTCCACATGCGGGTTTCACATGTCACCAACTCCACATTCACAGGCAACTTCAGCGCCACAGCCGTTTTCAGATAGCCCTCAATGCAAAGGCTCTAGACGCAAATATTGGTGTGAGAGCTAATTCAATCAAGGAAACACTGCATGTTGGTGAAGGGCATATTGAAGAAGGATCAGCCGAGTGGTTCTTGTGGGAGAACAACTGCATTTGGCTCACTAACTTCACACACCATCAGGCTTCCAAGCAGCTCTCAAGGAAACTCAGTTTTCACACTCTATGCTTAGTGCCCTTTGAGTGCCTAGGACTGAAATGAAGCTTGGAGAGCATCCCACACTTACGAATGCTCCACATGCGGGTTTCACAAGCAACCAACTCCACATTCACAGGCAACTCCAGCGCCACAGCCGTTTTCAGACAGCCCTCAATGCAAAGGCTCTAGACGCAAATATTGGTGTGAGAGCTAATTCAATCAAGGAAACACTGCATGTTGGTGAAGGGCATATTGAAGAAGGATCAACCGAGTGGTTCTTGTGGGACAACAACTCCATTTGGCTCACTAACTTCACACACCATCAGGCTTCCAAGCAGCTCTCAAGGAAACTCAGTTTTCACACTCTATGCTTAGTGACCTTTGTATGGCTAGGACTGAAATGAACCTGGTAGAGCATCCCACACAAACGAATGCTCCACATGCGGGTTTCACAAGCAACCAACTCCACATTCACAGGCAACTTCAGCGCCACAGCCGTTTTCAGATAGCCCTCAATGCAAAGGCTCTAGACGCAAATATTGGTGTGAGAGCTAATTCAATCAAGGAAACACTGCATGTTGGTGAAGGGCATATTGTAGAAGGATCAGCCGAGTGGTTCTTTTGGGAGAACAACTCCATTTGGCTCACTAACTTCACACACCATCAGGCTTCCAAAGGGTTCTTTGGCTCACTAACTTCACACACCAACAGGCTTCCAAGCAGCTCTCAAGGAAACTCAGTTTTCACACTCTATGCTTAGTGCCCTTTGAGTGCATTATCTAGGAATGAACCTGGTAGAGCATCCCATACAAATGAATGCTCCACATGCGGGTTTCACATGCCACCAACTCCACATTCACAGGCAACTTCAGCGCCACAGCCGTTTTCAGATAGCCCTCAATGCAAAGGCTCTAGATGCAAATATTGGTGTGAGAGCTAATTCAATCAAGGAAACATTGCATGTTGGTGAAGGGCATATTGAAGAAGGATCAGCCGAGTGGTTCTTGTGGGAGAACAACTCCATTTGGCTCACTAACTTCACACACCATCAGGCTTCCAAAGGGTTCTTTGCCTCACTAACTTCACACACCAACAGGCTTCCAAGCAGCTCTCAAGGAAACTCAGTTTTCACACTCTATGCTTAGTGCCCTTTGAGTGCATTATCTAGGAATGAACCTGGTAGAGCATCCCACACAAATGAATGCTCCACATGCGGGTTTCACATGCCACCAACTCCACATTCTCAGGCAACTTCAGTGCCACAGCTGTTTTCAGATAGCCCTCAATGCAAAGGCTCTAGACGCAAATATTGGTGTGAGAGCTAATTCAATCAAGGAAACACTGCATGTTGGTGAAGGGCATATTGAAGAAGGTACATACGAGTGGTTCTTGTGGGAGAACAACTCCATTTGGCTCACTAACTTCACACACCATCAGGCTTCCAAGCAGCTCTCAAGGAAACTCAGTTTTCACACCCTATGCTTAGTGCCCTTTGTGTGCCTAGAACTGAAATGAAGCTTGGTCCGCATCCCACACAAACGAATGCTCCACATGCGGGTTTCACATGCCACCAACTCCACATTCTCAATAAACTTCTGCGCCACAGCTGTTTTCAGATAGCCCTCAATGCAAAGGCTCTAGACGCAAATATTGGTGTGAGAGCTAATTCAATCAAGGAAACACTGCATGTTGGTGAAGGGCATATTGAAGAAGGATCAGCCGAGTGGTTCTTGTGGGAGAACAACTCCATTTGGCTCACTAACTTCACACACCATCAGGCTTCCAAGCAGCTCTCAAGGAAACTCAGTTTTCACACTCTATGCTTAGTGCCCTTTGAGTGCATTATCTAGGAATGAACCTGGTAGAGCATCCCACACAAACGAATGCTCCACATGCGGATTTCACATGCCACCAACTCCACATTCACAGGCAACTTCAGCGCCACAGCCATTTTCAGATAGCCCTCAATGCAAAGGCTCTAGACGCAAATATTGGTGTGAGAGCTCATTCAATCAAGGAAACACTGCATGTTGGTGAAGGGCATATTGAAGAAGGATCAGCCGAGTGGTTCTTGTGGGAGAACAACTCCATTTGGCTCACTAACTTCACACACCATCAGGCTTCCAAGCAGCTCTCAAGGAAACTCAGTTTTCACACTCTATGCTTAGTGCCCTTTGAGTGCCTAGGACTGAAATGAATCTTGGAGAGCATCCCACACTTACGAATGCTCCACATGCGGGTTTCACAAGCAACCAACTCCACATTCACAGGCAACTTCAGCGCCACAGCCGTTTTCAGATAGCCCTCAATGCAAAGGCTCTAGATGCAAATATTGGTGTGAGAGCTAATTCAATCAAGGAAACACTGCATGTTGGTGAAGGGCATATTGAAGAAGGATCAGCCGAGTGGTTCTTGTGGGAGAACAACTCCATTTGGCTCACTAACTTCACACACCATCAGGCTTCCAAGCAGCTCTCAAGGAAACTCAGTTTTCACACTCTATGCTTAGTGCCCTTTGAGTGCCTAGGACTGAAAAGAAGCTTGGAGAGCATCCCACAGAAACGAATGCTCCACATGCGGGTTTCACATGCCACCAACTCCACATTCACAGGCAACTTCAGCGCCACAGCCGTTTTCAGATAGCCCTCAATGCAAAGGCTCTAGACGCAAATATTGGTGTGAGAGCTAATTCAATCAAGGAAACACTGCATGTTGGTGAAGGGCATATTGTAGAAGGATCAGCCGAGTGGTTCTTTTGGGAGATCAACTCCATTTGGCTCACTAACTTCACACACCATCAGGCTTCCAAAGGGTTCTTCGGCTCACTAACTTCACACACCAACAGGCTTCCAAGCAGCTCTCAAGGAAACTCAGTTTTCACACTCTATGCTTAGTGCCCTTTGAGTGCATTATCTAGGAATGAACCTGGTAGAGCATCCCACACAAATGAATGCTCCACATGCGGGTTTCACATGCCACCAACTCCACATTCTCAGGCAACTTCAGTGCCACAGCTGTTTTCAGATAGCCCTCAATGCAAAGGCTCTAGACGCAAATATTGGTGTGAGAGCTAATTCAATCAAGGAAACACTGCATGTTGGTGAAGGGCATATTGAAGAAGGTTCATACGAGTGGTTCTTGTGGGAGAACAACTCCATTTGGCTCACTAACTTCACACACCATCAGGCTTCCAAGCAGTTCTCAAGGAAACTCAGTTTTCACACTCTATGCTTAGTGACCTTTGTATGGCTAGGACTGAAATGAACCTGGTAGAGCATCCCACACAAACGAATGCTCCACATGCGGGTTTCACATGCCACCAACTCCACATTCACAGGCAACTTCAGCGCCACAGCCATTTTCAGATAGCCCTCAATGCAAAGGCTCTAGACACTAATATTGGTGTGAGAGCTAATTCAATCAAGGAAACACTGCATGTTGGTGAAGGGCATATTGAAGAAGGATCAGCCGAGTGGTTCTTGTGGGAGAACAACTCCATTTGATTCACTAACTTCACACACCATCAGGCTTCCAAGCAGCTCTCAAGGAAACTCAGTTTTCACACTCTATGCTTAGTGCCCTTTGAGTGCATTATCTAGGAATGAACCTGGTAGAGCATCCCACACAAACGAATGCTCCACATGCGGGTTTCACATGCCACCAACTCCACATTCACAGGCAACTTCAGCGCCACAGCCGTTTTCAGATAGCCCTCAATGCAAAGGCTCTAGACGCAAATATTGGTGTGAGAGATAATTCAATCAAGGAAACACTGCATGTTGGTGAAGGGCATATTGAAGAAGGATCAGCCGAGTGGTTATTGTGGGAGAACAACTCCATTTGGCTCGCTAACTTCACACACCATCAGGCTTCCAAGCAGCTCTCAAGAAAACTCAGTTTTCACACTCTATGCTTAGTGCTCTTTGTGTGCCTAGGACTGAAATGAAGCTTGGTCAGCATCCCACACAAACGAATGCTCCACATGCGGGTTTCACATGCCACCAACTCCACATTCACAGGCAACTTCAGCGCCACAGCCGTTTTCAGATAGCCCTCAATGCAAAGGCTCTAGACGCAAATATTGGTGTGAGAGCTAATTCAATCAAGGAAACACTGCATGTTGGTGAAGGGCATATTGAAGAAGGATCAGCCGAGTGGTTCTTGTGGGAGAACAACTCCATTTGGCTCACTAACTTCACACACCATCAGGCTTCCAAGCAGCTCTCAAGGAAACTCAGTTTTCACACTCTATGCTTAGTGCCCTTTGAGTGCCTAGGACTGAAATGAACCTGTTAGAGCATCCCACACAAAAGAATGCTCCACATGCGGGTTTCACATGCACCAACTCCACATTCACAGGCAACTTCAGCGCCACAGCCGTTTTCAGATAGCCCTCAATGCAAAGGCTCTAGACGCAAATATTGGTGTGAGAGCTAATTCAATCAAGGAAACACTGCATGTTGGTGAAAGGCATATTGTATAAGGATCAGCCGAGTGGTTCTTTTGGGAGAACAACTCCATTTGGCTCACTAACTTCACACACCATCAGGCTTCCAAAGGGTTCTTTGGATCACTAACTTCACACACCAACAGGCTTCCAAGCAGCTCTCAAGGAAACTCAGTTTTCACACTCTATGCTTAGTGCCCTTTGAGTGCATTATCTAGGAATGAACCTGGTAGAGCATCCCACACAAATGAATGCTCCACATGCGGGTTTCACATGCCACCAACTCCACATTCTCAGGCAACTTCAGTGCCACAGCCGTTTTCAGATAGCCCTCAATGCAAAGGCTCTAGACGCAAATATTGGTGTGAGAGCTAATTCAATCAAGGAAACACTGCATGTTGGTGAAGGGCATATTGAAGAAGGTTCATACGAGTGGTTCTTGTGGGAGAACAACTCCATTTGGCTCACTAACTTCACACACCATCAGGCTTCCAAGCAGTTCTCAAGGAAACTCAGTTTTCACACTCTATGCTTAGTGACCTTTGTATGGCTAGGACTGAAATGAACCTGGTAGAGCATCCCACACAAACGAATGCTCCACATGCGGGTTTCACATGCCACCAACTCCACATTCACAGGCAACTTCAGCGCCACAGCCGCTTTCAGATAGCCCTCAATGCAAAGGCTCTAGACGCAAATATTGGTGTGAGATCTAATTCAATGAAGGAAACACTGCATGTTGGTGAAGGGCATATTGAAGAAGGATCAGCCGAGTGGTTCTTGTGGGAGAACAACTCCATTTGATTCACTAACTTCACACACCATCAGGCTTCCAAGCAGCTCCCAAGGAAACTCAGTTTTCACACTCTATGCTTAGTGCCCTTTGAGTGCATTATCTAGGAATGAACCTGGTAGAGCATCCCACACAAACGAATGCTCCACATGCGGGTTTCACATGCCACCAACTCCACATTCACAGGCAACTTCAGCGCCACAGCCGTTTTCAGATAGCCCTCAATGCAAAGGCTCTAGACGCAAATATTGGTGTGAGAGCTAATTCAATCAAGGAAACACTGCATGTTGGTGAAGGGCATATTGAAGAAGGATCAGCCGAGTGGTTCTTGTGGGAGAACAACTCCATTTGGCTCACTAACTTGACACACCATCAGGCTTCCAATCAGCTCTCAAGAAAACTCAGTTTTCAACTCTATGTTTAGTGCTCTTTGTGTGCCTAGGACTGAAATTAAGCTTGGTCAGCATCCCACACAAACGAATGCTCCACATGCGGGTTTCACATGCCACCAACTCCACATTCACAGGCAACTTCAGCGCCACAGCCGTTTTCAGATAGCCCTCAATGCAAAGGCTCTAGACGCAAATATTGGTGTGAGAGCTAATTCAATCAAGGAAACACTGCATGTTGGTGAAGGGCATATTGAAGAAGGATCAGCCGAGTGGTTCTTGTGGGAGAACAACTCCATTTGGCTCACTAACTTCACACACCATCAGGCTTCCAAAGGGTTCTTTGGCTCACTAACTTCACACACCATCAGGCTTCCAAGCAGCTCTCAAGGAAACTCAGTTTTTACACTCTATGCTTAGTGCCTTTTGAGTGCATTATCTAGGAATGAACCTGGTAGAGCATCAAACACAAATGAATGCTCCAGATGCGGGTTTCACATGCCACCAACTCCACATTCACAGGCAACTTCAGTGCCACAGCTGTTTTCAGATAGCCCTCAATGCAAAGGCTCTAGACGCAAATATTGGTGTGAGAGCTAATTCAATCAAGGAAACACTGCATGTTGGTGAAGGGCATATAGAAGAAGGATCAGCCGAGTGGTTCTTGTGGGAGAACTCCATTTGGCTCACTAACTTCACACACCATCAGCCTTCCAAGCAGCTCTCAAGGAAACTCAGTTTTCACACTCTATGCTTAGTGCCCTTTGTATGGCTAGGACTGAAATGAACCTGGTAGAGCATCCCACACAAACGAATGCTCCACATGCGGGTTTCACATGCCACCAACTCCACATTCACAGGCAACTTCAGCGCCACAGCCGTTTTCAGATAGCCCTCAATGCAAAGGCTCTAGACGCAAATATTGGTGTGAGAGCTAATTCAATCAAGGAAACACTGCATGTTGGTGAAGGGCATATTGAAGAAGGATCAGCCGAGTGGTTCTTGTGGGAGAACAACTCCATTTGGCTCACTAACTTCACACACCATCAGGCTTCCAAGCAGCTCTCAAGGAAACTCAGTTTTCACACTCTATGCTTAGTGCCCTTTGAGTGCCTAGGACTGAAAAGAAGCTTGGAGAGCATCCCACAGAAACGAATGCTCCACATGCGGGTTTCACATGCCACCAACTCCACATTCACAGGCAACTTCAGCGCCACAGCCGTTTTCAGATAGCCCTCAATGCAAAGGCTCTAGACGCAAATATTGGTGTGAGAGCTAATTCAATCAAGGAAACACTGCATGTTGGTGAAGGGCATATTGTAGAAGGATCAGCCGAGTGGTTCTTTTGGGAGAACAACTCCTTTTGGCTCACTAACTTCACACACCATCAGGCTTCCAAAGGGTTCTTTGGCTCACTAACTTCACACACCAACAGGCTTCCAAGCAGCTCTCAAGGAAACTCAGTTTTCACACTCTATGCTTAGTGCCCTTTGAGTGCATTATCTAGGAATGAACCTGGTAGAGCATCCCACACAAATGAATGCTCCACATGCGGGTTTCACATGCCACCAACTCCACATTCTCAGGCAACTTCAGTGCCACAGCTGTTTTCAGATAGCCCTCAATGCAAAGGCTCTAGACGCAAATATTGGTGTGAGAGCTAATTCAATCAAGGAAACACTGCATGTTGGTGAAGGGCATATTGAAGAAGGTTCATACGAGTGGTTCTTGTGGGAGAACAACTCCATTTGGCTCACTAACTTCACACACCATCAGGCTTCCAAGCAGTTCTCAAGGAAACTCAGTTTTCACACTCTATGCTTAGTGACCTTTGTATGGCTAGGACTGAAATGAACCTGGTAGAGCATCCCACACAAACGAATGCTCCACATGCGGGTTTCACATGCCACCAACTCCACATTCACAGGCAACTTCAGCGCCACAGCCATTTTCAGATAGCCCTCAATGCAAAGGCTCTAGACACTAATATTGGTGTGAGAGATTATTCAATCAAGGAAACACTGCATGTTGGTGAAGGGCATATTGAAGAAGGATCAGCCGAGTGGTTCTTGTGGGAGAACAACTCCATTTGATTCACTAACTTCACACACCATCAGGCTTCCAAGCAGCTCTCAAGGAAACTCAGTTTTCACACTCTATGCTTAGTGCCCTTTGAGTGCATTATCTAGGAATGAACCTGGTAGAGCATCACACACAAACGAATGCTCCACATGCGGGTTTCACATGCCACCAACTCCACATTCACAGGCAACTTCAGCGCCACAGCCGTTTTCAGATAGCCCTCAATGCAAAGGCTCTAGACGCAAATATTGGTGTGAGAGCTAATTCAATCAAGGAAACACTGCATGTTGGTGAAGGGCATATTGAAGAAGGATCAGCCGAGTGGTTCTTGTGGGAGAACAACTCCATTTGGCTCACTAACTTGACACACCATCAGGCTTCCAATCAGCTCTCAAGAAAACTCAGTTTTCACACTCTATGCTTAGTGCTCTTTGTGTGCCTAGGACTGAACTGAAGCTTGGTCAGCATCCCACACAAACGAATGCTCCACATGCGGGTTTCACATGCCACCAACTCCACATTCACAGGCAACTTCAGCGCCACAGCCGTTTTCAGATAGCCCTCAATGCAAAGGCTCTAGACGCAAATATTGGTGTGAGAGCTAATTCAATCAAGGAAACACTGCATGTTGGTGAAGGGCATATTGAAGAAGGATCAGCCGAGTGGTTCTTGTGGGAGAACAACTCCATTTGGCTCACTAACTTCACACACCATCAGGCTTCCAAGCAGCTCTCAAGGAAACTCAGTTTTCACACTCTATGCTTAGTGCCCTTTGAGTGCATCATCTAGGAATGAACCTGGTAGAGCATCCCACACAAACGAATGCTCCACATGCGGATTTCACATGCCACCAACTCCACATTCACAGGCAACTTCAGCGCCACAGCCATTTTCAGATAGCCCTCAATGCAAAGGCTCTAGACGCAAATATTGGTGTGAGAGCTCATTCAATCAAGGAAACACTGCATGTTGGTGAAGGGCATATTGAAGAAGGATCAGCCGAGTGGTTCTTGTGGGAGAACAACTCCATTTGGCTCACTAACTTCACACACCATCAGGCTTCCAAGCAGCTCTCAAGGAAACTCAGTTTTCACACTCTATGCTTAGTGCCCTTTGAGTGCCTAGGACTGAAATGAAGCTTGGAGAGCATCCCACACTTACGAATGCTCCACATGCGGGTTTCAAAAGCAACCAACTCCACATTCACAGGCAACTTCAGCGCCACAGCCGTTTTCAGATAGCCCTCAATGCAAAGGCTCTAGATGCAAATATTGGTGTGAGAGCTAATTCAATCAAGGAAACACTGCATGTTGGTGAAGGGCATATTGAAGAAGGATCAGCCGAGTGGTTCTTGTGGGAGAACAACTCCATTTGGCTCACTAACTTCACACATCATAAGGCTTCCAAGCATCTCTCAAGGAAACTCAGTTTTCACACTCTATGCTTAGTGCTCTTTGTGTGCCTAGGACTGAAATGAAGCTTGGTCAGCATCCCACACAAACGAATGCTCCACATGCGGGTTTCACATGCCACCAACTCCACATTCACAGGCAACTTCAGCGCCACAGCCGTTTTCAGATAGCCCTCAATGCAAAGGCTCTAGACGCAAATATTGGTGTGAGAGCTCATTCAATCAAGGAAACACTGCATGTTGGTGAAGGGCATATTGAAGAAGGATCAGCCGAGTGGTTCTTGTGGGAGAACAACTCCATTTGGCTCACTAACTTCACACACCATCAGGCTTCCAAGCAGCTCTCAAGGAAACTCAGTTTTCACACTCTATGCTTAGTGCCATTTGAGTGCCTAGGACTGAAAAGAAGCTTGGAGAGCATCCCACAGAAACGAATGCTCCACATGCGGGTTTCACATGCCACCAACTCCACATTCACAGGCAACTTCAGCGCCACAGCCGTTTTCAGATAGCCCTCAATGCAAAGGCTCTAGACGCAAATATTGGTGTGAGAGCTAATTCAATCAAGGAAACACTGCATGTTGGTGAAGGGCATATTGTAGAAGGATCAGCCGAGTGGTTCTTGTGGGAGAACAACTCCATTTGGCTCACTAACTTCACACACCATCAGGCTTCCAAAGGGTTCTTTGGCTCACTAACTTCACACACCAACAGGCTTCCAAGCAGCTCTCAAGGAAACTCAGTTTTCACACTCTATGCTTAGTGCCCTTTGAGTGCATTATCTAGGAATGAACCTGGTAGAGCATCCCACACAAATGAATGCTCCACATGCGGGTTTCACATGCCACCAACTCCACATTCTCAGGCAACTTCAGTGCCACAGCCGTTTTCAGATAGCCCTCAATGCAAAGGCTCTAGACGCAAATATTGGTGTGAGAGCTAATTCAATCAAGGAAACACTGCATGTTGGTGAAGGGCATATTGGAGAAGGTTCATACGAGTGGTTCTTGTGGGAGAACAACTCCATTTGGCTCACTAACTTCACACACCATCAGGCTTCCAAGCAGTTCTCAAGGAAACTCAGTTTTCACACTCTATGCTTAGTGACCTTTGTATGGCTAGGACTGAAATGAACCTGGTAGAGCATCCCACACAAACGAATGCTCCACATGCGGGTTTCACATGCCACCAACTCCACATTCACAGGCAACTTCAGCGCCACAGCCGCTTTCAGATAGCCCTCAATGCAAAGGCTCTAGACGCAAATATTGGTGTGAGATCTAATTCAATGAAGGAAACACTGCATGTTGGTGAAGGGCATATTGAAGAAGGATCAGCCGAGTGGTTCTTGTGGGAGAACAACTCCATTTGATTCACTAACTTCACACACCATCAGGCTTCCAAGCAGCTCTCAAGAAAACTCAGTTTTCACACTCTATGCTTAGTGCTCTTTGTGTGCCTAGGACTGAAATGAAGCTTGGTCAGCATCCCACACAAACGAATGCTCCACATGCGGGTTTCACATGCCACCAACTCCACATTCACAGGCAACTTCAGCGCCACAGCCGTTTTCAGATAGCCCTCAATGCAAAGGCTCTAGACGCAAATATTGGTGTGAGAGCTAATTCAATCAAGGAAACACTGCATGTTGGTGAAGGGCATATTGAAGAAGGATCAGCCGAGTGGTTCTTGTGGGAGAACAACTCCATTTGGCTCACTAACTTCACACACCATCAGGCTTCCAAAGGGTTCTTTGGCTCACTAACTTCACACACCATCAGGCTTCCAAGCAGCTCTCAAGGAAACTCAGTTTTTACACTCTATGCTTAGTGCCCTTTGAGTGCATTATCTAGGAATGAACCTGGTAGAGCATCAAACACAAATGAATGCTCCAGATGCGGGTTTCACATGCCACCAACTCCACATTCACAGGCAACTTCAGCGCCACAGCTGTTTTCAGATAGCCCTCAATGCAAAGGCTCTAGACGCAAATATTGGTGTGAGAGCTAATTCAATCAAGGAAACACTGCATGTTGGTGAAGGGCATATAGAAGAAGGATCAGCCGAGTGGTTCTTGTGGGAGAACTCCATTTGGCTCACTAACTTCACACACCATCAGGCTTCCAAGCAGCTCTCAAGGAAACTCAGTTTTCACACTCTATGCTTAGTGACCTTTGTATGGCTAGGACTGAAATGAACCTGGTATAGCATCCCACACAAACGAATGCTCCACATGCGGGTTTCACATGCCACCAACTCCACATTCACAGGCAACTTCAGCGCCACAGCCGTTTTCAGATAGCCCTCAATGCAAAGGCTCTAGACGCAAATATTGGTGTGAGAGCTAATTCAATCAAGGAAACACTGCATGTTGGTGAAGGGCATATTGAAGAAGGATCAGCCGAGTGGTTCTTGTGGGAGAACAACTCCATTTGGCTCACTAACTTCACACACCATCAGGATTCCAAGCAGCTCTCAAGGAAACTCAGTTTTCACACTCTATGTTTAGTGCCCTTTGTGGGCATTATCTAGGAAGGAACCTGGTAGAGCATCCCACACAAACGAATGCTCCACATGCGGGTTTCACATGCCACCAACTCCACATTCACAGGCAACTTCAGCGCCACAGCCGTTTTCAGATAGCCCTCAATGCAAAGGCTCTAGACGCAAATATTGGTGTGAGAGCTAATTCAATCAAGGAAACACTGCATGTTGGTGAAGGGCATATTGAAGAAGGATCAGCCGAGTGGTTCTTGTGGGAGAACAACTCCATTTGGCTCACTAACTTCACACACCATCAGGCTTCCAAGCAGCTCTCAAGGAAACTCAGTTTTCACACTCTATGCTTAGTGCCCTTTGAGTGTCTAGGACTGAAATGAAGCTTGGAGAGCATCCCACACTTACGAATGCTCCACATGCGGGTTTCACAAGCAACCAACTGCACATTCACAGGCAACTTCAGCGCCACAGCCGTTTTCAGATAGCCCTCAATGCAAAGGCTCTAGACGCAAATATTGGTGTGAGAGCTAATTCAATCAAGGAAACACTGCATGTTGGTGAAGGGCATATTGAAGAAGGATCAGCCGAGTGGTTCTTGTGGGAGAACAACTCCATTTGGCTCACTAACTTCACACACCATCAGGCTTCCAAGCAGCTCTCAAGGAAACTCAGTTTTCACACTCTATGCTTAGTGCTCTTTGTGTGCCTAGGACTGAAATGAAGCTTGGTCAGCATCCCACACAAACGAATGCTCCACATGCGGGTTTCACATGCCACCAACTCCACATTCACAGGCAACTTCAGCGCCACAGCCGTTTTCAGATAGCCCTCAATGCAAAGGCTCTAGACGCAAATATTGGTGTGAGAGCTCATTCAATCAAGGAAACACTGCACGTTGGTGAAGGGCATATTGAAGAAGGATCAGCCGAGTGGTTCTTGTGCGAGAACAACTCCATTTGGCTCACTAACTTCACACACCATCAGGCTTCCAAAGGGTTCTTTGGCTCACTAACTTCACACACCAACAGGCTTCCAAGCATCTCTCAAGGAAACTCAGTTTTTACACTCTATGCTTAGTGCCCTTTGAGTGCATTATCTAGGAATGAACCTGGTAGAGCATCCCACACAAATGAATGCTCCACATGCGGGTTTCACATGCCACCAACTCCACATTCTCAGGCAACTTCAGTGCCACAGATCTTTTCAGATAGCCCTCAATGCAAAGGCTCTAGACGCAAATATTAGTGTGAGAGCTAATTCAATCAAGGAAACACTGCATGTTGGTGAAGGGCATATTGAAGAAGGTTCATACGAGTGGTTCTTGTGGGAGAACAACTCCATTTGGCTCACTAACTTCACACACCATCAGGCTTCCAAGCAGCTCTCAAGGAAACTCAGTTTTCACACTCTATGCTTAGTGACCTTTTGTATGGCTAGGACTGAAATGAACCTGGTAGAGCATCCCACACAAACGAATGCTCCACATGCGGGTTTCACATGCCACCAACTCCACATTCATAGGCAACGTCAGCGCCACAGCCGTTTTCAGATAGCCCTCAATGCAAAGGCTCTAGACGCAAATATTGGTGTGAGAGCTAATTCAATCAAGGAAACACTGCATGTTGGTGAAGGGCATATTGAAGAAGGATCAGCCGAGTGGTTCTTGTGGGAGAACAACTGCATTTGGCTCACTAACTTCACACACCATCAGGCTTCCAAGCAGCTCTCAAGGAAACTCAGTTTTCACACTCTATGCTTAGTGCCCTTTCAGTGCCTAGGAGTGAAATGAATCTTGGAGAGCATCCCACATAAACGAATGCTCCACATGCGGGTTTCACATGCCACCAACTCCACATTCACAGGCAACTTCAGCGCCACAGCCGTTTTCAGATAGCCCTCAATGCAAAGGCTCTAGATGCAAATATTGGTGTGAGAGCTAATTCAATCAAGGAAACACTGCATGTTGGTGAAGGGCATATTGAAGAAGGATCAGCCGAGTGGTTCTTGTGGGAGAACAACTCCATTTGGCTCACTAACTTCACACACCATCAGGCTTCCAATCAGCTCTCAAGAAAACTCAGTTTTCACACTCTATGCTTAGTGCTGTTTGTGTGCCTAGGACTGAAATGAAGCTTGGTCCGCATCCCACACAAACGAATGCTCCACATGCGGGTTTCACATGCCACCAACTCCACATTCTCAGGCAACTTCAGTGCCACAGCCGTTTTCAGATAGCCCTCAATGCAAAGGCTCTAGACGCAAATATTGGTGTGAGAGCTAATTCCATCAAGGAAACACTGCATGTTGGTGAAGGGCATATTGAAGAAGGTTCATACGATTGGTACTTGTGGGAGAACAACTCCATTTGGCTCACTAACTTCACACACCATCAGGCTTCCAAGCAGCTCTCAAGGAAACTCAGTTTTCACACTCTATGCTTAGTGCCCTTTGAGTGCATTATCTAGGAATGAACCTGGTAGAGCATCCCACACAAACGAATGTTCCACATGCGGATTTCACATGCCACCAACTCCACATTCTCAGGCAACTTCTGCGCCACAGCCGTTTTCAGATAGCCCTCAATGCAAAGGCTCTAGACGCAAATATTGGTGTGAGAGCTAATTCAATCAAGGAAACACTGCATGTTGGTGAAGGGCATATTGAAGAAGGATCAGCCGAGTGGTTCTTGTGGGAGAACAACTCCATTTGGCTCACTAACTTCACACACCATCAGGCTTCCAAGCAGCTCTCAAGGAAACTCAGTTTTCACACTCTATGTTTAGTGCCCTTTGAGTGCATTATCTAGGAATGAACCTGGTAGAGCATCCCACACAAACGAATGCTCCACATGCGGGTTTCACATGCCACCAACTCCACATTCACAGGCAACTTCAGCGCCACAGCCGTTTTCAGATAGCCCTCAATGCAAAGGCTCTAGACGCAAATATTGGTGTGAGAGCTAATTCAATCAAGGAAACACTGCATGTTGGAGAAGGGCATATTGAAGAAGGATCAGCCGAGTGGTTCTTTTGGGAGAACAACTCCATTTGGCTCACTAACTTCACACACCATCAGGCTTCCAAAGGGTTCTTTGGCTCACTAACTTCACACACCAACAGGCTTCCAAGCAGCTCTCAAGGAAACTCAGTTTTTACACTCTATGCTTAGTGCCCTTTGAGTGCATTATCTAGGAATGAACCTGGTAGAGCATCCCACACAAATGAATGCTCCACATGCGGGTTTCACATGCCACCAACTCCACATTCTCAGGCAACTTCAGTGCCACAGATCTTTTCAGATAGCCCTCAATGCAAAGGCTCTAGACGCAAATATTAGTGTGAGAGCTAATTCAATCAAGGAAACACTGCATGTTGGTGAAGGGCATATTGAAGAAGGTTCATACGAGTGGTTCTTGTGGGAGAACAACTCCATTTGGCTCACTAACTTCACACACCATCAGGCTTCCAAGCAGCTCTCAAGGAAACTCAGTTTTCACACTCTATGCTTAGTGACATTTTGTATGGCTAGGACTGAAATGAACCTGGTAGAGCATCCCACACAAACGAATGCTCCACATGCGGGTTTCACATGCCACCAACTCCACATTCACAGGCAACTTCAGCGCCACAGCCGTTTTCAGATAGCCCTCAATGCAAAGGCTCTAGACGCAAATATTGGTGTGAGAGCTAATTCAATCAAGGAAACACTGCATGTTGGTGAAGGGCATATTGAAGAAGGATCAGCCGAGTGGTTCTTGTGGGAGAACAACTGCATTTGGCTCACTAACTTCACACACCATCAGGCTTCCAAGCAGCTCTCAAGGAAACTCAGTTTTCACACTCTATGCTTAGTGCCCTTTCAGTGCTTAGGAGTGAAATGAATCTTGGAGAGCATCCCACATAAACGAATGCTCCACATGCGGGTTTCACATGCCACCAACTCCACATTCACAGGCAACTTCAGCGCCACAGCCGTTTTCAGATAGCCCTCAATGCAAAGGCTCTAGACGCAAATATTGGTGTGAGAGCTAATTCAATCAAGGAAACACTGCATGTTGGTGAAGGGCATATTGAAGAAGGATCAGCCGAGTGGTTCTTGTGGGAGAACAACTCCATTTGGCTCACTAACTTCACACACCATCAGGCTTCCAATCAGCTCTCAAGAAAACTCAGTTTTCACACTCTATGTTTAGTGCTGTTTGTGTGCCTAGGACTGAAATGAAGCTTGGTCCGCATCCCACACAAACGAATGCTCCACATGCGGGTTTCACATGCCACCAACTCCACATTCTCAGGCAACTTCAGTGCCACAGCCGTTTTCAGATAGCCCTCAATGCAAAGGCTCTAGACGCAAATATTGGTGTGAGAGCTAATTCAATCAAGGAAACACTGCATGTTGGTGAAGGGCATATTGAAGAAGGTTCATACGAGTGGTACTTGTGGGAGAACAACTCCATTTGGCTCACTAACTTCACACACCATCAGGCTTCCAAGCAGCTCTCAAGGAAACTCAGTTTTCACACTCTATGCTTAGTGCCCTTTGAGTGCATTATCTAGGAATGAACCTGGTAGAGCATCCCACACAAACGAATGTTCCACATGCGGGTTTCACATGCCACCAACTCCACATTCTCAGGCAACTTCAGCGCCACAGCCGTTTTCAGATAGCCCTCAATGCAAAGGCTCTAGACGCAAATATTGGTGTGAGAGCTAATTCAATCAAGGAAACACTGCATGTTGGAGAAGGGCATATTGAAGAAGGATCAGCCGAGTGGTTCTTTTGGGAGAACAACTCCATTTGGCTCACTAACTTCACACACCATCAGGCTTCCAAAGGGTTCTTTGGCTCACTAACTTCACACACCATCAGGCTTCCAAGCAGCTCTCAAGGAAACTCAGTTTTTACACTCTATGCTTAGTGCCCTTTGAGTGCATTATCTAGGAATGAACCTGGTAGAGCATCCCACACAAATGAATGCTCCACATGCGGGTTTCACATGCCACCAACTCCACATTCTCAGGCAACTTCAGGGCCACAGCTGTTTTCAGATAGCCCTCAATGCAAAGGCTCTAGACGCAAATATTAGTGTGAGAGCTAATTCAATCAAGGAAACACTGCATGTTGGTGAAGGGCATATTGAAGAAGGTTCATACGAGTGGTTCTTGTGGGAGTACAACTCCATTTGGCTCACTAACTTCACACACCATCAGGCTTCCAAGCAGCTCTCAAGGAAACTCAGTTTTCACACTCTATGCTTAGTGACCTTTGTATGGCTAGGACTGAAATGAACCTGGTAGAGCATCCCACACAAACGAATGCTCCACATGCGGGTTTCACATGCCACCAACTCCACATTCACAGGCAACGTCAGCGCCACAGCCGTTTTCAGATAGCCCTCAATGCAAAGGCTCTAGACGCAAATATTGGTGTGAGAGCTCATTCAATGAAGGAAACACTGCATGTTGGTGAAGGGCATATTGAAGAAGGATCAGCCGAGTGGTTCTTGTGGGAGAACAACTCCATTTGGCTCACTAACTTCACACACCATCAGGCTTCCAAGCAGCTCTCAAGGAAACTCAGTTTTCACACTCTATGCTTAGTGCCCTTTGAGTGCCTAGGACTGAAATGAAGCTTGGAGAGCATCCCACACTTACGAATGCTCCACATGCGGGTTTCACAAGCAACCAACTCCACATTCACAGGCAACTTCAGCGCCACAGCCGTTTTCAGATAGCCCTCAATGCAAAGGCTCTAGATGCAAATATTGGTGTGAGAGCTAATTCAATCAAGGAAACACTGCATGTTGGTGAAGGGCATATTGAAGAAGGTTCATACGAGTGGTTCTTGTGGGAGAACAACTCCATTTGGCTCACTAACTTCACACACCATCAGGCTTCCAAGCAGCTCTCAAGGAAACTCAGTTTTCACACTCTATGCTTAGTGCCCTTTGAGTGCATTATCTAGGAATGAACCTGGTAGAGCATCCCACACAAACGAATGTTCCACATGCGGATTTCACATGCCACCAACTCCACATTCTCAGGCAACTTGTGCGCCACAGCCGTTTTCAGATAGCCCTCAATGCAAAGGCTCTAGACGCAAATATTGGTGTGAGAGCTAATTCAATCAAGGAAACACTGCATGTTGGTGAAGGGCATATTGAAGAAGGATCAGCCGAGTGGTTCTTGTGGGAGAACAACTCCATTTGGCTCACTAACTTCACACACCATCAGGCTTCCAAGCAGCTCTCAAGGAAACTCAGTTTTCACACTCTATGTTTAGTGCCCTTTGAGTGCATTATCTAGGAATGAACCTGGTAGAGCATCCCACACAAACGAATGCTCCACATGCGGGTTTCACATGCCACCAACTCCACATTCACAGGCAACTTCAGCGCCACAGCCGTTTTCAGATAGCCCTCAATGCAAAGGCTCTAGACGCAAATATTGGTGTGAGAGCTAATTCAATCAAGGAAACACTGCATGTTGGTGAAGGGCATATTGAAGAAGGATCAGCCGAGTGGTTCTTGTGGGAGAACAACTCCATTTGGCTCACTAACTTCACACACCATCAGGCTTCCAAGCAGCTCTCAAGGAAACTCAGTTTTCACACTCTATGCTTAGTGCCCTTTGAGTGCATTATCTAGGAATGAACCTGGTAGAGCATCCCACATAAACGAATGCTCCACATGCGGGTTTCACATGCCACCAACTCCACATTCACAGGCAACATCAGCGCCACAGCCGTTTTCAGATAGCCCTCAATGCAAAGGCTCTAGACGCAAATATTGGTGTGAGAGCTAATTCAATCAAGGAAACACTGCATGTTGGTGAAGGGCATATTGAAGAATTATCAGCCGAGTGGTTCTTGTGGGAGAACAACTCCATTTGGCTCACTAACTTCACACACCATCAGGCTTCCAAGCAGCTCTCAAGAAAACTCAGTTTTCACACTCTATGGTTAGTGCTCTTTGTGTGCCTAGGACTGAAATGAAGCTTGGTCAGCATCCCAAACAAACGAATGCTCCACATGCGGGTTTCACATGCCACCAACTCCACATTCACAGGCAACTTCAGCGCCACAGCCGTTTTCAGATAGCCCTCAATGCAAAAGCTCTAGACGCAAATATTGGTGTGAGAGCTAATTCAATCAAGGAAACACTGCATGTTGGTGAAGGGCATATTGAAGAAGGATCAGCCGAGTGGTTCTTGTGGGAGAACAACTCCATTTGGCTCACTAACTTCACACACCATCAGGCTTCCAAGCAGCTCTCAAGGAAACTCAGTTTTCACACTCTATGCTTAGTGCCCTTTGAGTGCCTAGGACTGAAATGAAGCTTGGAGAGCATCCCACACTTACGAATGCTCCACATGCGGGTTTCACAAGCAACCAACTCCACATTCACAGGCAACTTCAGCGCCACAGCCGTTTTCAGACAGCCCTCAATGCAAAGGCTCTAGACGCAAATATTGGTGTGAGAGCTCATTCAATCAAGGAAACACTGCATGTTGGTGAAGGGCATATTGAAGAAGTATCAGCCGAGTGGTTCTTGTGGGAGAACAACTCCATTTGGCTCACTAACTTCACACACCATCAGGCTTCCAAGCAGCTCTCAAGGAAACTCAGTTTTCACACTCTATGCTTAGTGCTCTTTGTGTGCCTAGGACTGAAATGAAGCTTGGTCCGCATCCCACACAAACGAATGCTCCACATGCGGGTTTCACATGCCACCAACTCCACATTCTCAGGCAACTTCAGTGCCACAGCCGTTTTCAGATAGCCCTCAATGCAAAGGCTCTAGACGCAAATATTGGTGTGAGAGCTAATTCAATCAAGGAAACACTGCATGTTGGTGAAGGGCATATTGAAGAAGGTTCATACGAGTGGTACTTGTGGGAGAACAACTCCATTTGGCTCACTAACTTCACACACCATCAGGCTTCCAAGCAGATCTCAAGGAAACTCAGTTTTTACACTCTATGCTTAGTGCCCTTTGAGTGCATTATCTAGGAATGAACCTGGTAGAGCATCCCACACAAACGAATGTTCCACATGCGGATTTCACATGCCACCAACTCCACATTCTCAGGCAACTTCTGCGCCACAGCCGTTTTCAGATAGCCCTCAATGCAAAGGCTCTAGACGCAAATATTGGTGTGAGAGCTAATTCAATCAAGGAAACACTGCATGTTGGTGAAGGGCATATTGAAGAAGGATCAGCCGAGTGGTTCTTGTGGGAGAACAACTCCATTTGGCTCACTAACTTCACACACCATCAGGCTTCCAAGCAGCTCTCAAGGAAACTCAGTTTTCACACTCTATGTTTAGTGCCCTTTGAGTGCATTATCTAGGAATGAACCTGGTAGAGCATCCCACACAAACGAATGCTCCACATGCGGGTTTCACATGCCACCAACTCCACATTCACAGGCAACTTCAGCGCCACAGCCGTTTTCAGATAGCCCTCAATGCAAAGGCTCTAGACGCAAATACTGGTGTGAGAGCTAATTCAATCAAGGAAACACTGCATGTTGGTGAAGGGCATATTGAAGAAGGATCAGCCGAGTGGTTCTTGTGGGAGAACAACTCCATTTGGCTCACTAACTTCACATACCTTCAGGCTTCCAAGCAGCTCTCAAGGAAACTCAGTTTTCACACTCTATGCTTAGTGCCCTTTGAGTGCATTATCTAGGAATGAACCTGGTAGAGCATCCCACACAAACGAATGCTCCACATGCGGGTTTCACATGCCACCAACTCCACATTCACAGGCAACTTCAGCGCCACAGCCGTTTTCAGATAGCCCTCAATGCAAAGGCTCTAGACGCAAATATTGGTGTGAGAGCTAATTCAATCAAGGAAACACTGCATGTTGGAGAAGGGCATATTGAAGAAGGATCAGCCGAGTGGTTCTTTTGGGAGAACAACTCCATTTGGCTCACTAACTTCACACACCATCAGGCTTCCAAAGGGTTCTTTGGCTCACTAACTTCACACACCATCAGGCTTCCAAGCAGCTCTCAAGGAAACTCAGTTTTTACACTCTATGCTTAGTGCCCTTTGAGTGCATTATCTAGGAATGAACCTGGTAGAGCATCCCACACAAATGAATGCTCCACATGCGGGTTTCACATGCCACCAACTCCACATTCTCAGGCAACTTCAGTGCCACAGCTGTTTTCAGATAGCCCTCAATGCAAAGGCTCTAGACGCAAATATTAGTGTGAGAGCTAATTCAATCAAGGAAACACTGCATGTTGGTGAAGGGCATATTGAAGAAGTATCAGCCGAGTGGTTCTTGTGGGAGAACAACTCCATTTGGCTCACTAACTTCACACACCATCAGGCTTCCAAGCAGCTCTCAAGGAAACTCAGTTTTCACACTCTATGCTTAGTGACCTTTGTATGGCTAGGACTGAAATGAACCTGGTAGAGCATCCCACACAAACGAATGCTCCACATGCGGGTTTCACATGCCACCAACTCCACATTCACAGGCAACGTCAGCGCCACAGCCGTTTTCAGATAGCCCTCAATGCAAAGGCTCTAGACGCAAATATTGGTGTGAGAGCTCATTCAATCAAGGAAACACTGCATGTTGGTGAAGGGCATATTGAAGAAGGATCAGCCGAGTGGTTCTTGTGGGAGAACAACTCCATTTGGCTCACTAACTTCACACACCATCAGGCTTCCAAGCAGCTCTCAAGGAAACTCAGTTTTCACACTCTATGCTTAGTGCCCTTTGAGTGCCTAGGACTGAAATGAAGCTTGGAGAGCATCCCACACTTACGAATGCTCCACATGCGGGTTTCACAAGCAACCAACTCCACATTCACAGGCAACTTCAGCGCCACAGCCGTTTTCAGATAGCCCTCAATGCAAAGGCTCTAGATGCAAATATTGGTGTGAGAGCTAATTCAATCAAGGAAACACTGCATGTTGGTGAAGGGCATATTGAAGAAGGTTCATAGAGTGGTTCTTGTGGGAGAACAACTCCATTTGGCTCACTAACTTCACACACCATCAGGCTTCCAAGCAGCTCTCAAGGAAACTCAGTTTTCACACTCTATGCTTAGTGCCCTTTGAGTGCATTATCTAGGAATGAACCTGGTAGAGCATCCCACACAAACGAATGTTCCACATGCGGATTTCACATGCCACCAACTCCACATTCTCAGGCAACTTGTGCGCCACAGCCGTTTTCAGATAGCCCTCAATGCAAAGGCTCTAGACGCAAATATTGGTGTGAGAGCTCATTCAATCAAGGAAACACTGCATGTTGGTGAAGGGCATATTGAAGAAGGATCAGCCGAGTGGTTCTTGTGGGAGAACAACTCCATTTGGCTCACTAACTTCACACACCATCAGGCTTCCAAGCAGCTCTCAAGGAAACTCAGTTTTCACACTCTATGCTTAGTGCCCTTTGAGTGCCTAGGACTGAAATGAAGCTTGGAGAGCATCCCACACTTACGAATGCTCCACATGCGGGTTTCACAAGCAACCAACTCCACATTCACAGGCAACTTCAGCGCCACAGCCGTTTTCAGATAGCCCTCAATGCAAAGGCTCTAGATGCAAATATTGGTGTGAGAGCTAATTCAATCAAGGAAACACTGCATGTTGGTGAAGGGCATATTGAAGAAGGTTCATAGAGTGGTTCTTGTGGGAGAATAACTCCATTTGGCTCACTAACTTCACACACCATCAGGCTTCCAAGCAGCTCTCAAGGAAACTCAGTTTTCACACTCTATGCTTAGTGCCCTTTGAGTGCATTATCTAGGAATGAACCTGGTAGAGCATCCCACACAAACGAATGTTCCACATGCGGATTTCACATGCCACCAACTCCACATTCTCAGGCAACTTGTGCGCCACAGCCGTTTTCAGATAGCCCTCAATGCAAAGGCTCTAGACGCAAATATTGGTGTGAGAGCTAATTCAATCAAGGAAACACTGCATGTTGGTGAAGGGCATATTGAAGAAGGATCAGCCGAGTGGTTCTTGTGGGAGAACAACTCCATTTGGCTCACTAACTTCACACACCATCAGGCTTCCAAGCAGCTCTCAAGGAAACTCAGTTTTCACACTCTATGTTTAGTGCCCTTTGAGTGCATTATCTAGGAATGAACCTGGTAGAGCATCCCACACAAACGAATGCTCCACATGCGGGTTTCACATGCCACCAACTCCACATTCACAGGCAACTTCAGCGCCACAGCCGTTTTCAGATAGCCCTCAATGCAAAGGCTCTAGACGCAAATACTGGTGTGAGAGCTAATTCAATCAAGGAAACACTGCATGTTGGTGAAGGGCATATTGAAGAAGGATCAGCCGAGTGGTTCTTGTGGGAGAACAACTCCATTTGGCTCACTAACTTCACATACCATCAGGCTTCCAAGCAGCTCTCAAGGAAACTCAGTTTTCACACTCTATGCTTAGTGCCCTTTGAGTGCATTATCTAGGAATGAACCTGGTAGAGCATCCCACACAAACGAATGCTCCACATGCGGGTTTCACATGCCACCAACTCCACATTCACGGGCAACTTCAGCGCCACAGCCGTTTTCAGATAGCCCTCAATGCAAAGGCTCTAGACGCAAATATTGGTGTGAGAGCAAATTCAATCAAGGAAACACTGCATGTTGGTGAAGGGCATATTGAAGAAGGATCAGCCGAGCGGTTCTTGTGGGAGAACAACTCCATTTGGCTCACTAACTTCACACACCATCAGGCTTCCAAGCAGCTCTCAAGGAAACTCAGTTTTCACACTCTATGCTTAGTGCTATTTGTGTGCCTAGGACTGAAATGAAGCTTGGTCCGCAAAACACACAAACGAATGCTCCACATGCGGGTTTCACATGCCACCAACTCCACATTCACAGGCAACTTCAGCGCCACAGCCGTTTTCAGATAGCCCTCAATGCAAAGGCTCTAGACGCAAATATTGGTGTGAGAGCTAATTCAATCAAGGAAACACTGCATGTTGGTGAAGGGCATATTGAAGAAGGATCAGCCGAGTGGTTCTTGTGGGAGAACAACTCCATTTGGCTCACTAACTTGACACACCATCAGGCTTCCAATCATCTCTCAAGGAAACTCAGTTTTCACACTCTATGGTTAGTGCTCTTTGTGTGCCTAGGACTGAAATGAAGCTTGGTCAGCATCCCAAACAAACGAATGCTCCACATGCGGGTTTCACATGCCACCAACTCCACATTCACAGGCAACTTCAGCGCCACAGCCGTTTTCAGATAGCCCTCAATGCAAAAGCTCTAGACGCAAATATTGGTGTGAGAGCTAATTCAATCAAGGAAACACTGCATGTTGGTGAAGGGCATATTGAAGAAGGATCAGCCGAGTGGTTCTTGTGGGAGAACAACTCCATTTGGCTCACTAACTTCACACACCATCAGGCTTCCAAGCAGCTCTCAAGGAAACTCAGTTTTCACACTCTATGCTTAGTGCCCTTTGAGTGCCTAGGACTGAAATGAAGCTTGGAGAGCATCCCACACTTACGAATGCTCCACATGCGGGTTTCACAAGCAACCAACTCCACATTCACAGGCTACTTCAGCGCCACAGCCGTTTTCAGACAGCCCTCAATGCAAAGGCTCTAGACGCAAATATTGGTGTGAGAGCTCATTCAATCAAGGAAACACTGCATGTTGGTGAAGGGCATATTGAAGAAGTATCAGCCGAGTGGTTCTTGTGGGAGAACAACTCCATTTGGCTCACTAACTTCACACACCATCAGGCTTCCAAGCAGCTCTCAAGGAAACTCAGTTTTCACACTCTATGCTTAGTGCTCTTTGTGTGCCTAGGACTGAAATGAAGCTTGGTCCGCATCCCACACAAACGAATGCTCCACATGCGGGTTTCACAAGCCACCAACTCCACATTCTCAGGCAACTTCAGTGCCACAGCCGTTTTCAGATAGCCCTCAATGCAAAGGCTCTAGACGCAAATATTGGTGTGAGAGCTAATTCAATCAAGGAAACACTGCATGTTGGTGAAGGGCATATTGAAGAAGGTTCATACGAGTGGTACTTGTGGGAGAACAACTCCATTTGGCTCACTAACTTCACACACCATCAGGCTTCCAAGCAGCTCTCAAGGAAACTCAGTTTTCACACTCTATGCTTAGTGCCCTTTGAGTGCATTATCTAGGAATGAACGTGGTAGAGCATCCCACACAAACGAATGTTCCACATGCGGATTTCACATGCCACCAACTCCACATTCTCAGGCAACTTGTGCGCCACAGCCGTTTTCAGATAGCCCTCAATGCAAAGGCTCTAGACGCAAATATTGGTGTGAGAGCTAATTCAATCAAGGAAACACTGCATGTTGGTGAAGGGCATATTGAAGAAGGATCAGCCGAGTGGTTCTTGTGGGAGAACAACTCCATTTGGCTCACTAACTTCACACACCATCAGGCTTCCAAGCAGCTCTCAAGGAAACTCAGTTTTCACACTCTATGCTTAGTGCCCTTTGAGTGCATTATCTAGGAATGAACCTGGTAGAGCATCCCACACAAACGAATGCTCCACATGCGGGTTTCACATGCCACCAACTCCACATTCACAGGCAACTTCAGCGCCACAGCCGTTTTCAGATAGCCCTCAATGCAAAGGCTCTAGACGCAAATACTGGTGTGAGAGCTAATTCAATCAAGGAAACACTGCATGTTGGTGAAGGGCATATTGAAGAAGGATCAGCCGAGTGGTTCTTGTGGGAGAACAACTCCATTTGGCTCACTAACTTCACATACCTTCAGGCTTCCAAGCAGCTCTCAAGGAAACTCAGTTTTCACACTCTATGCTTAGTGCCCTTTGAGTGCATTATCTAGGAATGAACCTGGTAGAGCATCCCACACAAACGAATGCTCCACATGCGGGTTTCACATGCCACCAACTCCACATTCACAGGCAACTTCAGCGCCACAGCCGTTTTCAGATAGCCCTCAATGCAAAGGCTCTAGACGCAAATATTGGTGTGAGAGCTAATTCAATCAAGGAAACACTGCATGTTGGAGAAGGGCATATTGAAGAAGGATCAGCCGAGTGGTTCTTTTGGGAGAACAACTCCATTTGGCTCACTAACTTCACACACCATCAGGCTTCCAAAGGGTTCTTTGGCTCACTAACTTCACACACCATCAGGCTTCCAAGCAGCTCTCAAGGAAACTCAGTTTTTACACTCTATGCTTAGTGCCCTTTGAGTGCATTATCTAGGAATGAACCTGGTAGAGCATCCCACACAAATGAATGCTCCACATGCGGGTTTCACATGCCACCAACTCCACATTCTCAGGCAACTTCAGTGCCACAGCTGTTTTCAGATAGCCCTCAATGCAAAGGCTCTAGACGCAAATATTAGTGTGAGAGCTAATTCAATCAAGGAAACACTGCATGTTGGTGAAGGGCATATTGAAGAAGTATCAGCCGAGTGGTTCTTGTGGGAGAACAACTCCATTTGGCTCACTAACTTCACACACCATCAGGCTTCCAAGCAGCTCTCAAGGAAACTCAGTTTTCACACTCTATGCTTAGTGACCTTTGTATGGCTAGGACTGAAATGAACCTGGTAGAGCATCCCACACAAACGAATGCTCCACATGCGGGTTTCACATGCCACCAACTCCACATTCACAGGCAACGTCAGCGCCACAGCCGTTTTCAGATAGCCCTCAATGCAAAGGCTCTAGACGCAAATATTGGTGTGAGAGCTCATTCAATCAAGGAAACACTGCATGTTGGTGAAGGGCATATTGAAGAAGGATCAGCCGAGTGGTTCTTGTGGGAGAACAACTCCATTTGGCTCACTAACTTCACACACCATCAGGCTTCCAAGCAGCTCTCAAGGAAACTCAGTTTTCACACTCTATGCTTAGTGCCCTTTGAGTGCCTAGGACTGAAATGAAGCTTGGAGAGCATCCCACACTTACGAATGCTCCACATGCGGGTTTCACAAGCAACCAACTCCACATTCACAGGCAACTTCAGCGCCACAGCCGTTTTCAGATAGCCCTCAATGCAAAGGCTCTAGATGCAAATATTGGTGTGAGAGCTAATTCAATCAAGGAAACACTGCATGTTGGTGAAGGGCATATTGAAGAAGGTTCATAGAGTGGTTCTTGTGGGAGAACAACTCCATTTGGCTCACTAACTTCACACACCATCAGGCTTCCAAGCAGCTCTCAAGGAAACTCAGTTTTCACACTCTATGCTTAGTGCCCTTTGAGTGCATTATCTAGGAATGAACCTGGTAGAGCATCCCACACAAACGAATGTTCCACATGCGGATTTCACATGCCACCAACTCCACATTCTCAGGCAACTTCTGCGCCACAGCCGTTTTCAGATAGCCCTCAATGCAAAGGCTCTAGACGCAAATATTGGTGTGAGAGCTAATTCAATCAAGGAAACACTGCATGTTGGTGAAGGGCATATTGAAGAAGGATCAGCCGAGTGGTTCTTGTGGGAGAACAACTCCATTTGGCTCACTAACTTCACACACCATCAGGCTTCCAAGCAGCTCTCAAGGAAACTCAGTTTTCACACTCTATGTTTAGTGCCCTTTGAGTGCATTATCTAGGAATGAACCTGGTAGAGCATCCCACACAAACGAATGCTCCACATGCGGGTTTCACATGCCACCAACTCCACATTCACAGGCAACTTCAGCGCCACAGCCGTTTTCAGATAGCCCTCAATGCAAAGGCTCTAGAAGCAAATACTGGTGTGAGAGCTAATTCAATCAAGGAAACAGTGCATGTTGGTGAAGGGCATATTGAAGAAGGATCAGCCGAGTGGTTCTTGTGGGAGAACAACTCCATTTGGCTCACTAACTTCACATACCATCAGGCTTCCAAGCAGCTCTCAAGGAAACTCAGTTTTCACACTCTATGCTTAGTGCCCTTTGAGTGCATTATCTAGGAATGAACCTGGTAGAGCATCCCACACAAACGAATGCTCCACATGCGGGTTTCACATGCCACCAACTCCACATTCACGGGCAACTTCAGCGCCACAGCCGTTTTCAGATAGCCCTCAATGCAAAGGCTCTAGACGCAAATATTGGTGTGAGAGCAAATTCAATCAAGGAAACACTGCATGTTGGTGAAGGGCATATTGAAGAAGGATCAGCCGAGTGGTTCTTGTGGGAGAACAACTCCATTTGGCTCACTAACTTCACACACCATCAGGCTTCCAAGCAGCTCTCAAGGAAACTCAGTTTTCACACTCTATGCTTAGTGCTATTTGTGTGCCTAGGACTGAAATGAAGCTTGGTCCGCAAAGCACACAAACGAATGCTCCACATGCGGGTTTCACATGCCACCAACTCCACATTCACAGGCAACTTCAGCGCCACAGCCGTTTTCAGATAGCCCTCAATGCAAAGGCTCTAGACGCAAATATTGGTGTGAGAGCTAATTCAATCAAGGAAACACTGCATGTTGGTGAAGGGCATATTGAAGAAGGATCAGCCGAGTGGTTCTTGTGGGAGAACAACTCCATTTGGCTCACTAACTTCACACACCATCAGGCTTCCAAGCAGCTCTCAAGGAAACTCAGTTTTCACACTCTATGCTTAGTGCCCTTTGAGTGCATTATCTAGGAATGAACCTGGTAGAGCATCCCACATAAACGAATGCTCCACATGCGGGTTTCACATGCCACCAACTCCACATTCACAGGCAACTTCAACGCCACAGCCGTTTTCAGATAGCCCTCAATGCAAAGGCTCTAGACGCAAATATTGGTGTGAGAGCTAATTCAATCAAGGAAACACTGCATGTTGGTGAAGGGCATATTGAAGAATTATCAGCCGAGTGGTTCTTGTGGGAGAACAACTCCATTTGGCTCACTAACTTGACACACCATCAGGCTTCCAATCATCTCTCAAGGAAACTCAGTTTTCACACACTATGGTTAGTGCTCTTTGTGTGCCTAGGACTGAAATGAAGCTTGGTCAGC
>NW_026701019.1:0-29323 GCF_030435755.1 Ochotona princeps
GAGCATCCCACACAAACCAATGCTCCACATGCGGGTTTCACATGCCACCAACTCCACATTCTCAGGCAACTTCAGCGATACAGCCATTTTCAGATAGCCCTCAATGCAAAGGCTCTAGACGCAAATATTGGTGTGAGAGCTAATTCAATCAAGGAAACACTGCATGTTGGTGAAGCGCATATTGAAGAAGGATCAGCCGAGTGGTTCTTGTGGGAGAACAACTCCATTTGGCTCACTAACTTCACACACCATCAGGCTTCCAAGCAGCTCTCAAGGAAACTCAGTTTTCACACTCTATGCTTAGTGCCCTTTGAGTGCATTATGTAGGAATGAACCTGGTAGAGCATCCCACACAAACGAATGCTCCACATGCGGGTTTCACATGCCACCAACTCCACATTCACAGGCAACTTCAGCGCCACAGCCGTTTTCAGATAGCCCTCAATGCAAAGGCTCTAGACCCAAATATTGGTGTGAGAGCTAATTCAATCAAGGAAACACTGCATGTTGCTGAAGGGCATATTGAAGAAGAATCAGCCGAGTGGTTCTTGTGGGAGAACAACTCCATTTGGCTCACTAACTTCACACACCATCAGGCTTCCAAGCAGCTCTCAAGGAAACTCAGTTTTCACACTCTAGGCTTAATGCCCTTTGAGTGCCTAGGAATGAAATGCACCTGGTAGAGCATCCCACACAAACCAATGCTCCACATGCGGGTTTCACATGCCACCAACCTCCACATTCACAGACAACTTCAGCGCCAAAGCTATTTTCAGATAGCCCTCAATGCAAAGGCTCTAGGTGCAAATATTGGTGTGAGAGCTAATTCAATCAAGGAAACACTGCATGTTGGTGAAGCGCATATTGAAGAAGAATCAGCCGAGTGGTTCTTGTGGGAGAACAACTCCATTTTGGCTCACTAACTTCACACACCATCAGGCTTCCATGCAGCTCTCAAGGAAACTCAGTTTTCACACTCTAGGCTTAATGCCCTTTGAGTGCATTATGTAGGAATGAACCTGGTAGAGCATCCCACAGAAACCAATGCTCCACATGCGGGTTTCACATGCCACCAACTCCACATTCACAGACAACTTCAGCGCCAAAGCCATTTTCAGATAGCTCTCAATGCAAAGGCTCTAGGCGCAAATATTGGTGTGAGAGCTAATTCAATCAAGGAAACACTGCATGTTGGTGAAGCGCATATTGAAGAAGAATCAGGCGAGTGGTTCTTGTGGGACAACAACTCCATTTGGCTCACTAACTTCACACACCATCAGGCTTCCAAGCAGCTCTCAAGGAAACTCAGTTTTCACACTCTAGGCTTAATGCCCTTTGAGTGCCTAGGAATGAAATGCACCTGGTAGAGCATCCCACACGAACCAATGCTCCACATGCGGGTTTCACATGCCACCAACTCCACATTCACAGACAACTTCAGCGCCAAAGCCATTTTCCAGATAGCCCTCAATGCAAAGGCTCTAGGCGAAAATATTGGTGTGAGAGCTAATTCAATCAAGGAAACACTGCATGTTGGTGAAGCGCATATTGAAGAAGAATCAGCCGAGTGGTTCTTGTGGGAGAACAACTAAATTTGGCTCACTAACTTCACACACCATCAGGCTTCCAAGCAGCTCTCAAGGAAACTCAGTTTTCACACTCTAGGCTTAATGCCCTTTGAGTGCATTATCTAGGAAAGAACCTGGTAGAGCATCCCACACGAACCAATGCTCCACATGCGGGTTTCACATGCCACCAACTGCACATTCACAGACAATTCAGCGCCAAAGCCATTTTCCAGATAGCCCTCAATGCAAAGGCTCTAGGCGAAAATATTGGTGTGAGAGCTAATTCAATCAAGGAAACACTGCATGTTGGTGAAGCGCATATTGAAGAAGAATCAGCCGAGTGGTTCTTGTGGGGAGAACAACTCCATTTGGTTCACTAACTTCACACACCATCAGGCTTCCAAGCAGCTCTCAAGGAAACTCAGTTTTCACACTCTATGCTTAGTGCCCTTTGAGTGCATTATCTAGGAATGAACCTGGTAGAGCATCCCACACAAACCAATGCTCCACATGCGGGTTTCACATGCCACCAACTCCACATTCACAGACAACTTCAGCGCCAAAGCCATTTTCAGATAGCCCTCAATGCAAAGGCTCCAGGCCCAAATATTGGTGTGAGAGCTAATTCAATCAAGGAAACACTGCATGTTGGTGAAGCGCATATTGAAGAAGAATCAGCCGAGTGGTTCTTGTGGGAGAACAACTCCATTTGGCTCACTAACTTCACACACCATCAGGCTTCCATGCAGCTCTCAAGGAAACTCAGTTTTCACACTCTAGGTTTAATGCCCTTTGAGTGCATTATCTAGGAATGAACCTGGTAGAGCATCCCACACAAACCAAGGCTCCACATGCGGGTTTCACATGCACCAACTCCACATTCACAGACAACTTCATCGCCAAAGCCTTTTTCAGATAGCCATCAATGCAAAGGCTCTAGGCCGAAATATAGGTGTGAGAGCTAATTCAATCAAGGAAACACTGCATGTTGGTGAAGCGCATATTGAAGAAGGATCAGCCGAGTGGTTCTTGTGGGAGAACAAACTCCATTTGGCTCACTAACTTCACACACCATCAGGCTTCCAAGCAGCTCTCAAGGAAACTCAGTTTTCACACTCTAGGCTTAATGCCCTTTGAGTGCATTATGTAGGAATGAACCTGGTAGAGCATCCCACACAAACCAATGCTCCACATGCGGGTTTCACATGCCACTAACTCCACATTCACAGACAACTTCAGCGCCAAAGCCATTTTCAGATAGCCCTCAATGCAAAGGATCTAGGTGCAAATATTGGTGTGAGAGCTAATTCAATCAAGGAAACACTGCATGTTGGTGAAGCGCATATTGAAGAAGAATGAGCTGAGTGGTTCTTGTGGGAGAACAACTCCATTTGGCTCACTAACTTCACACACCATCAGGCTTCCATGCAGCTCTCAAGGAAACTCAGTTTTCACACTCTAGGCTTAATGCCCTTTGAGTGCCTAGGACTGAAATGAAGCTTGGTGAGCTTATCATACAAACCAATGCTCCACATGCGGGTTTCACATGCCACCAACTCCACATTCACAGGCAACTACAGCGCCAAAGCCATTTTCAGATAGCCCTCAATGCAAAGGCTCCAGGCCAAAATATTGGTGTGAGAGCTAATTCAATCAAGGAAACACTGCATGTTGGTGAAGCGCATATTGAAGAAGAATCAGCCGAGTGGTTCTTGTGGGAGAACAACTCCATTTGGCTCACTAACTTCACACACCATCAGGCTTCCAAGCAGCTCTCAAGGAAACTCAGTTTTCACACTCTAGGCTTAATGCCCTTTGAGTGCATTATGTAGGAATGAACCTGGTAGAGCATCCCACACAAACCAATGCTCCACATGCGGGTTTCACATGCCACCAACTCCACATTCACAGACAACTTCAGCGCCAAAGCCATTTTCAGATAGCCCTCAATGCAAAGGCTCTAGGCGAAAATATAGGTGTGAGAGCTAATTCAATCAAGGAAACACTGCATGTTGGTGAAGCGCATATTGAAGAAGAATCAGCCGAGTGGTTCTTGTGGGAGAACAACTCCATTTGGCTCACTAACTTCACACACCATCAGGCTTCCAAGCAGCTCTCAAGGAAACTCAGTTTTCACACTCTAGGCTTAATGCCCTTTGAGTGCATTATGTAGGAATGAACCTGGTAGAGCATCCCACACAAACCAATGCTCCACATGCGGGTTTCACATGCCACCAACTCCACATTCACAGACAACTTCATCGCCAAAGCCATTTTCAGATAGCCCTCAATGCAAAGGCTCTAGACGCAAATATTGGTGTGAGAGCTAATTCAATCAAGGAAACACTGCATGTTGCTGAAGCGCATATTGAAGAAGAATCAGCCGAGTGGTTTTTGTGGGAGAACAACTCCATTTGGCTCACTAACTTCACACACCATCAGGCTTCCAAGCAGCTCTCAAGGAAACTCAGTTTTCACACTCTATGCTTAGTGCCCTTTGAGTGCCTAGGACTGAAATGAAGCTTGGTGAGCATCCCACACAAACGAATGCTCCACATGCGGGTTTCACATGCCACCAACTTCACATTCACAGGCAACTTCAGCGCCAAAGCCATTTTCAGACAGCCCTCAATGCAAAGGCTCTAGACGCAAATATTGGTGTGAGAGCTAATTCAATCAAGGAAACACTGCATGTTGGTGAAGCGCATATTGAAGAAGAATCAGCCGAGTGGTTCTTGTGGGAGAACAACTCCATTTGGCTCACTAACTTCACACACCATCAGGCTTCCAAGCAGCTCTCAAGGAAACTCAGTTTTCACACTCTAGGCTTAATGCCCTTTGAGTGCCTAGGACTGAAATGAACCTGGTAGAGCATCCCACTCAAACCAATGCTCCACATGCGGGTTTCACATGCCACCAACTCCACATTCACAGGTAACTTCAGCGCCACAGCCATTTTCAGATAGCCCTCAATACAAAGGCTCTAGGCGCAAATATTGGTGTGAGAGCTAATTCAATCAAGGAAACAGTGCATGTTTGTGAAGCGCATATTGAAGAAGAATCAGCCGAGTGGTTCTTGTGGGAGAACAACTCCATTTGGCTCACTAACTTCACACACCATCAGGCTTCCAAGCAGCTCTCAAGGAAACTCAGTTTTCGCACTCTAGGCTTAATGCCCTTTGAGTGCCTAGGACTGAAATGAAGCTTGGTGAGCTTATCACACAAACCAATGCTCCACAGGCGGGTTTCACATGCCACCAACTCCACATTCACAGACAACTTCAGCGCCAAAGCCGTTTTCAGGTAGCCCTCAATGCAAAGGCTCCAGGCCCAAATATTGGTGTGAGAGCTAATTCAATCAAGGAAACACTGCATGTTGGTGAAGCGCATGTTGAAGAAGAATCAGCCGAGTGGTTCTTGTGGGAGAACAACTCCATTTGGCTCACTAACTTCACACACCATCAGGGTTCCAAGCAGCTCTGAAGGAAACTCAGTTTTCACACTCTAGGCTTAATGCCCTTTGAGTGCCTAGGAATGAAATGCACCTGGTAGAGCATCCCACACAAACCAATGCTCCACATGCGGGTTTCACATGCCACCAACTCCACATTCACAGACAACTTCAGCGCCACAGCCATTTTCAGAGAGCCCTCAATACAAAGGCTCTAGGCGCAAATATTGGTGTGAGAGCTAATTCAATCAAGGAAACACTGCATGTTGGTGAAGCGCATATTGAAGAAGAATCAGCCGAGTGGTTCTTGTGGGAGAACAACTCCATTTGGCTCACTAACTTCACACACCATCAGGCTTCCATGCAGCTCTCAAGGAAACTCAGTTTTCACACTCTAGGCTTAATGCCCTTTGAGTGCATTATCTAGGAATGAACCTGGTAGAGCATCCCACACAAACCAATGCTCCACATGGGGGTTTCACATGCCACCAACTCCACATTCACAGACAACTTCATCGCCCAAAGCCATTTTCCAGATAGCCCTCAATGCAAAGGCTCTAGGCGAAAATATTGGTGTGAGAGCTAATTCAATCAAGGAAACACTGCATGTTGGTGAAGCGCATATTGAAGAAGAATCAGCCGAGTGGTTCTTGTGGGAGAACAACTCAATTTGGCTCACTAACTTCACACACCATCAGGCTTCCAAGCAGCTCTCAAGGAAACTCAGTTTTCACACTCTAGGCTTAATGCCCTTTGAGTGCATTATGTAGGAATGAACCTGGTAGAGCATCCCACACAAACCAATGCTCCACATGCGGGTTTCACATGCCACCAACTCCACATTCACAGACAACTTCAGCGCCAAAGCCATTTTCAGATAGCCCTCAATGCAAAGGATCTAGGCGAAAATATTGGTGTGAGAGCTAATTCAATCAAGGAAACACTGCATGTTGGTGAAGTGCATATTGAAGAAGAATCAGCCGAGTGGTTCTTGTGGGAGAACAACTCCATTTGGCTCACTAACTTCACACACCATCAGGCTTCCAAGCAGCTCTCAAGGAAACTCAGTTTTCACACTCTAGGCTTAATGCCCTTTGAGTGCCTAGGACTGAAATGAACCTGGTAGAGCATCCCACACAAACCAATGCTCCACATGCGGGTTTCACATGCCACCAACTCCACATTCACAGGTAACTTCAGCGCCACAGCCATTTTCAGATAGCCCTCAATACAAAGGCTCTAGGCGCAAATATTGGTGTGAGAGCTAATTCAATCAAGGAAACACTGCATGTTGGTGAAGCGCATATTGAAGAAGAATCAGCCGAGTGGTTCTTGTGGGAGAACAACTCCATTTGGCTCACTAACTTCACACACCATCAGGCTTCCAAGCAGCTCTCAAGGAAACTCAGTTTTCACACTCTAGGCTTAATGCCCTTTGAGTGCATTATCTAGGAATGAACCTGGTAGAGCATCCCACACAAACCAATGCTCCACATGCGGGTTTCACATGCCACCAACTCCACATTCACAGACAACTTCAGCGCCACAGCCATTTTCAGATAGCCCTCAATGCAAAGGCTCTAGGCGCAAATATTGGTGTGAGAGCTAATTCAATCAAGGAAACACTGCATGTTGGTGAAGCGCATATTGAAGAAGAATCAGCCGAGTGGTTCTTGTGGGAGAACAACTCCATTTGGCTCACTAACTTCACACACCATCAGGCTTCCAAGCAGCTCTCAAGGAAACTCAGTTTTCACACTCTAGGCTTAATGCCCTTTGAGTGCATTATGTAGGAATGAGCCTGGTAGAGCATCCCACACAAACCAATGCTCCACATGCGGGTTTCACATGCCACCAACTCCACATTCACAGACAACTTCATCGCCAAAGCCATTTTCAGATAGCCCTTAATGCAAAGGCTCTAGACGCAAATATTGGTGTGAGAGCTAATTCAATCAAGGAAACACTGCATGTTGGTGAAGCGCATATTGAAGAAGAATCAGGCGAGTGGTTCTTGTGGGAGAACAACTCCATTTGGCTCACTAACTTCACACACCATCAGGCTTCCAAGCAGCTCTCAAGGAAACTCAGTTTTCACACTCTAGGCTTAATGCCCTTTGAGTGCCTGGGACTGAAATGAACCTGGTAGAGCATCCCACACAAACCAATGCTCCACATGCGGGTTTCACATGCCACCAACTCCACATTCACAGACAACTTCAGCGCCAAAGCCGTTTTCAGGTAGCTCTCAATGCAAAGGCTCTAGACGCAAATATTGGTGTGAGAGCTAATTCAATCAAGGAAACACTGCATGTTGGTGAAGCGCATGTTGAAGAAGAATCAGCCGAGTGGTTCTTGTGGGAGAACAACTCCATTTGGCTCACTAACTTCACACACCATCAGGGTTCCAAGCAGTTCTGAAGGAAACTCAGTTTTCACACTCTAGGCTTAATGCCCTTTGAGAGCCTAGGAATGAAATGCACCTGGTAGAGCATCCCACACAACCAATGCTCCACATGCGGGTTTCACATGCCACCAACTCCACATTCACAGACAACTTCAGCGCCACAGCCATTTTCAGATAGCCCTCAATACAAAGGCTCTAGGCGCAAATATTGGTGTGAGAGCTAATTCAATCAAGGAAACACTGCATGTTGGTGAAGCGCATATTGAAGAAGAATCAGCCGAGTGGTTCTTGTGAGAGAACACCTCCATTTGGCTCACTAACTTCACACACCATCAGGCTTCCATGCAGCTCTCAAGGAAACTCAGTTTTCACACTCTAGGCTTAATGCCCTTTGAGTGCATTATGTAGGAATGAACCTGGTAGAGCATCCCACACAAACCAATGCTCCACATGCGGGTTTCACATGCCACTAACTCCACATTCACAGACAACTTCAGCGCCAATGCCATTTTCAGATAGCCCTCAATGCAAAGGCTCTAGGTGCAAATATTGGTGTGAGAGCTAATTCAATCAAGGAAACACTGCATGTTGGTGAAGTGCATATTGAAGAAGAATCAGCCGAGTGGTTCTTGTGGGAGAACAACTCCATTTGGCTCACTAACTTCACACACCATCAGGCTTCTATGCAGCTCTCAAGGAAACTCAGTTTTCGCACTCTAGGCTTAATGCCCTTTGAGTGCCTAGGACTGAAATGAAACTTGGTGAGCTTATCACACAAACCAATGCTCCACAGGCGGGTTTCACATGCCACCAACTCCACATTCACAGACAACTTCAGCTCCACAGCCGTTTTCCGGTAGCCCTCAATGCAAAGGCTCTAGACGCAAATATTGGTGTGAGAGCTAATTCAATCAAGGAAACACTGCATGTTGGTGAAGCGCATGTTGAAGAAGAATCAGCCGAGTGGTTCTTGTGGGAGAACAACTCCATTTGGCTCACTAACTTCACACACCATCAGGGTTCCAAGCAGCTCTGAAGGAAACTCAGTTTTCGCACTCTAGGCTTAATGCCCTTTGAGTGCCTAGGAATGAAATGCACCTGGTAGAGCATCCCACACAAACCAATGCTCCACATGCGGGTTTCACATGCCACCAACTCCACATTCACAGACAACTTCAGCGCCACAGCCATTTTCAGATAGCCCTCAATACAAAGGCTCTAGGCGCAAATATTGGTGTGAGAGCTAATTCAATCAAGGAAACACTGCATGTTGGTGAAGCGCATATTGAAGAAGAATCAGCCGAGTGGTTTTTGTGAGAGAACACCTCCATTTGGCTCACTAACTTCACACACCATCAGGCTTCCATGCAGCTCTCAAGGAAACTCAGTTTTCACACTCTAGGCTTAATGCCCTTTGAGTGCATTATGTTGGAATGAACCTGGTAGAGCATCCCACAGAAAAGAATGTTTCACAGGCGGGTTTCACATGCCACCAACTCCACATTCACAGACAACTTCAGCGCCAAAGCCATTTTCAGATAGCTCTCAATGCAAAGGCTCTAGACGCAAATATTGGTGTGAGAGCTAATTCAATCAAGGAAACACTGCATGTTGGTGAAGCGCATATTGAAGAAGAATCAGCCGAGTGCTTCTTGTGGGACAACAACTCCATTTGGCTCACTAACTTCACACACCATCAGGCTTCCAAGCAGCTCTCAAGGAAACTCAGTTTTCACACTCTAGGCTTAATGCCCTTTGAGTGCATTATGTAGGAATGAACCTGGTAGAGCATCCCACACAAACCAATGCTCCACATGCGGGTTTCACATGCCACCAACTCCACATTCACAGGCAACTTCAGCGTCACAGCCGTTTTCAGATAGCCCTCAATGCAAAGGCTCTAGACGCAAATATTGGTGTGAGAGCTAATTCAATCAAGGAAACACTGTATGTTGGTGAAGCGCATATTGAAGAAGGATCAGCCGAGTGGTTCTTGTGGGACAACAACTCCATTTGGCTCACTAACTTCACACACCATCAGGCTTCCAAGCAGCTCTCAAGGAAACTCAGTTTTCACACTCTAGGCTTAATGCCCCTTTGAGTGCCTAGGAATGAAATGCACCTGGTAGAGCATCCCACACAAACCAATGCTCCACATGCGGGTTTCACATGCCACCAACTCCACATTCACAGACAACTTCAACGCCAAAGCCATTTTCAGATAGCCCTCAATGCAAAGGCTCTAGGCGCAAATATTGGTGTGAGAGCTAATTCAATCAAGGAAACACTGCATGTTGGTGAAGCGCATATTGAAGAAGAATCAGCCGAGTGGTTCTTGTGGGAGAACAACTCCATTTGGCTCACTAACTTCACACACCATCAGGCTTCCAAGCAGCTCTCAAGGAAACTCAGTTTTCACACTCTAGGCTTAATGCCCATTGAGTGCATTATGTAGGAATGAACCTGGTAGAGCATCCCACACAAACCAATGCTCCACATGCGGGTTTCACATGCCACCAACTCCACATTCACAGACAACTTCATCGCCAAAGCCATTTTCAGATAGCCCTCAATGCAAAGGCTCTAGACGCAAATATAGGTGTGAGAGCGAATTCAATCAAGGAAACACTGCATGTTGGTGAAGCGCATATTGAAGAAGGATCAGCCGAGTGGTTCTTGTGGGAGAACAACTCCATTTGGCTCACTAACTTCACACACCATCAGGCTTCCAAGCAGCTCTCAAGGAAACTCAGTTTTCACACTCTAGGCTTAATGCCCTTTGAGTGCATTATCTAGGAATGAACCTGGTAGAGCATCCCACACAAACCAATGCTCCACAGGCGGGTTTCACATGCCACCAACTCCACATTCACAGACAACTTCAGCGCCAAAGCCATTTTCAGATAGCCCTCAATACAAAGGCTCTAGGCACAAATATTGGTGTGAGAGCTAATTCAATCAAGGAAACACTGTATGTTGGTGAAGGGCATATTGAAGAAGAATCAGCCGAGTGGTTCTTGTGGGAGAACAACTCCATTTGGCTCACTAACTTCACACACCATCAGGCTTCCAAGCAGCTCTGAAGGAAACTCAGTTTTCACACTCTAGGCTTAATGCCCTTTGAGTGCCTAGGAATGAAATGCACCTGGTAGAGCATCCCACACAAACCAATGCTCCACATGCGGGTTTCACATGCCACCAACTCCACATTCACAGACAACTTCAGCGCCACAGCCATTTTCAGATAGCCCTCAATACAAAGGCTCTAGGCGCAAATATTGGTGTGAGAGCTAATTCAATCAAGGAAACACTGCATGTTGGTGAAGGGCATATTGAAGAAGAATCAGCCGAGTGGTTGTTGTGGGGGAACAACTCTATTTGGCTCACTAACTTCACACACCATCAGGCTTCCATGCAGCTCTCAAGGAAACTCAGTTTTCACACTCTAGGCTTAATGCCCTTTGAGTGTATTATGTAGGAATGAACCTGGTAGAGCATCCCACACAAACCAATGCTCCACAGGCGGGTTTCACATGCCACCAACTCCACATTCACAGACAACTTCAGCGCCACAGCCATTTTCAGATAGCCCTCAATACAAAGGCTCTAGACGCAAATATTGGTGTGAGAGCTAATTCAATCAAGGAAACACTGTATGTTGGTGAAGCGCATATTGAAGAAGGATCAGCCGAGTGGTTCTTGTGGGACAACAACTCCATTTGGCTCACTAACTTCACACACCATCAGGCTTCCAAGCAGCTCTCAAGGAAACTCAGTTTTCACACTCTAGGCTTAATGCCCTTTGAGTGCCTAGGAATGAAATGCACCTGGTAGAGCATCCCACACAAACCAATGCTCCACATGCGGGTTTCACATGCCACCAACTCCACATTCACAGACAACTTCAACGCCAAAGCCATTTTCAGATAGCCCTCAATGCAAAGGCTCTAGGCGCAAATATTGGTGTGAGAGCTAATTCAATCAAGGAAACACTGCATGTTGGTGAAGCGCATATTGAAGAAGAATCAGCCGAGTGGTTCTTGTGGGACAACAACTCCATTTGACTCACTAACTTCACACACCATCAGGCTTCCAAGCAGCTCTCAAGGAAACTCAGTTTTCACACTCTAGGCTTAATGCCCTTTGAGTGCATTATGTAGGAATGAACCTGGTAGAGCATCCCACACAAACCAATGCTCCACATGCGGGTTTCACATGCCACCAACTCCACATTCACAGGCAACTTCAGCGCCAAAGCCATTTTCCGGTAGCCCTCAATGCAAAGGATCTAGGCGAAAATATTGGTGTGAGAGCTAATTCAATCAAGGAAACACTGCATGTTGGTGAAGTGCATATTGAAGAAGAATCAGCCGAGTGGTTCTTGTGGGAGAACAACTCCATTTGGCTCACTAACTTCACACACCATCAGGCTTCCAAGCAGCTCTCAAGGAAACTCAGTTTTCACACTCTAGGCTTAATGCCCTTTGAGTGCCTGGGACTGAAATGAACCTGGTAGAGATCCCACACAAACCAATGCTCCACATGCGGGTTTCACATGCCACCAACTCCACATTCACAGGTAACTTCAGCGCCACAGCCATTTTCAGATAGCCTTCAATACAAAGGCTCTAGGCGCAAATATTGGTGTGAGAGCTAATTCAATCAAGGAAACACTGCATGTTGGTTAAGCGCATGTTGAAGAAGAATCAGCCAATTGGTTCTTGTGGGAGAACAACTCCATTTGGCTCACTAACTTCACACACCATCAGGGTTCCAAGCAGCTCTGAAGGAAACTCAGTTTTCACACTCTAGGCTTAATGCCCTTTGAGTGCCTAGGAATGAAATGCACCTGGTAGAGCATCCCACACAAACGAATGCTCCACGTGCGGGTTTCACATGCCACCAACTCCACATTCACAGACAACTTCAGCGCCACAGCCATTTTCAGATAGCCCTCAATACAAAGGCTCTAGGCGCAAATATTGGTGTGAGAGCTAATTCAATCAAGGAAACACTGCATGTTGGTGAAGCGCATATTGAAGAAGAATCAGCCGAGTGGTTCTTGTGAGAGAACACCTCCATTTGGCTCACTAACTTCACACACCATCAGGCTTCCATGCAGCTCTCAAGGAAACTCAGTTTTCACACTCTAGGCTTAATGCCCTTTGAGTGCATTATGTAGGAATGAACCTGGTAGAGCATCCCACAGAAAAGAATGTTCCACAGGCGGGTTTCACATGCCACCAACTCCACATTCACAGACAACTTCAGCGCCAAAGCCATTTTCAGATAGCTCTCAATGCAAATGCTCTAGACGCAAATATTGGTGTGAGAGCTAATTCAATCAAGGAAACACTGCATGTTGGTGAAGCGCATATTGAAGAAGAATCAGCCGAGTGGTTCTTGTGGGGGAACAACTCCATTTGGCTCACTAACTTCACACACCATCAGGCTTCCAAGCAGCTCTCAAGGAAACTCAGTTTTCACACTCTAGGCTTAATGCCCTTTGAGTGCCTAGGACTGAAATGAACCTGGTAGAGCATCCCACTCAAACCAATGCTCCACATGCGGGTTTCACATGCCACCAACTCCACATTCACAGACAACTTCAGCGCCAGGGCCATTTTCAGACAGCCCTCAATGCAAAGGCTCTAGGACCAAATATTGGTTTGAGAGCTAATTCAATCAAGGAAACACTGCATGTTGGTGAAGCGCATATTGAAGAAGGATCAGCCGAGTGGTTCTTGTGGGAGAACAACTCCATTTGGCTCACTAACTTCACACACCATCAGGCTTCCAAGCAGCTCTCAAGGAAACTCAGTTTTCACACTCTATGCTTAGTGCCCTTTGAGTGCATTATGTAGGAATGAACCTGGTAGAGCATCCCACAGAAAATAATGTTCCACATGCGGGTTTCACATGCCACCAACTCCACATTCACAGGCAACTTCAGCGCCACAGCCGTTTTCAGATAGCCCTCAATGCAAAGGCTCTAGACGCAAATATTGGTGTGAGAGCTAATTCAATCAAGGAAACACTGCATGTTGGTGAAGGGCATATTGAAGAAGGATCAGCCGAGTGGTTCTTGTGGGGGAACAACTCCATTTGGCTCACTAACTTCACACACCATCAGGCTTCCAAGCAGCTCTCAAGGAAACTCAGTTTTCACACTCTAGGCTTAATGCCCTTTGAGTGCCTAGGACTGAAATGAAGCTTGGTGAGCTTATCACACAAACCAATGCTCCACATGCGGGTTTCACATGCCACCAACTCCACATTCACAGACAACTTCAACGCCAAAGCCATTTTCAGATAGCCTTCAATGCAAAGGCTCTAGGCGCAAATATTGGTGTGAGAGCTAATTCAATCAAGGAAACACTGCATGTTGGTGAAGCGCATATTGAAGAAGGATCAGCCGAGTGGTTCTTGTGGGAGAACAACTCCATTTGGCTCACTAACTTCACACACCATCAGACTTCCAAGCAGCTCTCAAGGAAACTCAGTTTTCACACTCTAGGCTTAATGCCCTTTGAGTGCATTATGTAGGAATGAACCTGGTAGAGCATCCCACACAAACCAATGCTCCACATGCGGGTTTCACATGCCACCAACTCCACATTCACAGACAACTTCAGCGCCAAAGCCATTTTCAGATAGCCTTCAATGCAAAGGCTCTAGGCCGAAATATAGGTGTGAGAGCTAATTCAATCAAGGAAACACTGCATGTTGGTGAAGCGCATATTGAAGAAGGATCAGCCGAGTGGTTCTTGTGGGAGAACAACTCCATTTGGCTCACTAACTTCACACACCATCAGGCTTCCAAGCAGCTCTCAAGGAAACTCAGTTTTCACACTCTAGGCTTAATGCCCTTTGAGTGCATTATCTAGGAATGAACCTGGTAGAGCATCCCACACAAACCAATGCTCCACATGCGGGTTTCACATGCCACCAACTCCACATTCACAGACAACTTCATCGCCAAAGCCATTTTCAGATAGCCTTCAATGCAAAGGCTCTAGACGCAAATATAGGTGTGAGAGCGAATTCAATCAAGAAAACACTGCATGTTGGTGAAGCGCATATTGAAGAAGGATCAGCCGAGTGGTTCTTGTGGGAGAACAACTCCATTTGGCTCACTAACTTCACACACCATCAGGCTTCCAAGCAGCTCTCAAGGAAACTCAGTTTTCACACTCTAGGCTTAATGCCCTTTGAGTGCATTATGTAGGAATGAACCTGGTAGAGCATCCCACACAAACCAATGCTCCACATGCGGGTTTCACATGCCACCAACTCCACATTCACAGGCAACTTCAGCGCCAAAGCCATTTTCAGATAGCCCTCAATGCAAAGGCTCTAGGCGAAAATATTGGTGTGAGAGCTAATTCAATCAAGGAAACACTGCATGTTGGTGAAGTGCATATTGAAGAAGAATCAGCCGAGTGGTTCTTGTGGGAGAACAACTCCATTTGGCTCACTAACTTCACACACCATCAGGCTTCCAAGCAGCTCTCAAGGAAACTCAGTTTTCACACTCTAGGCTTAATGCCCTTTGAGTGCCTAGGACTGAAATGAACCTGGTAGAGCATCCCACACAAACCAATGCTCCACATGCGGGTTTCACATGCCACCAACTCCACATTCACAGACAACTTCAGCGCCACAGCCATTTTCAGATAGCCCTCAATACAAAGTCTCTAGGCGCAAATATTGGTGTGAGAGCTAATTCAATCAAGGAAACACTGCATGTTTGTGAAGCGCATATTGAAGAAGAATCAGCCGAGTGGTTCTTGTGGGAGAACAACTCCATTTGGCTCACTAACTTCACACACCATCAGGCTTCCAAGCAGCTCTCAAGGAAACTCAGTTTTCACACTCTAGGCTTAATGCCCTTTGAGTGCCTAGGACTGAAATGAAGCTTGGTGAGCTTATCACACAAACCAATGCTCCACATGCGGGTTTCACATGCCACCAACTCCACATTCACAGACAACTTCAGCGCCAAAGCCGTTTTCAAGTAGCCCTCAATGCAAAGGCTCCAGGCCCAAATATTGGTGTGAGAGCTAATTCAATCAAGGAAACACTGCATGTTGGTGAAGCGCATATTGAAGAAGAATCAGCCGAGTGGTTCTTGTGGGAGAACAACTCCATTTGGCTCAGTAACTTCACACACCATCAGGGTTCCAAGCAGCTCTGAAGGAAACTCAGTTTTCACACTCTAGGCTTAATGCCCTTTGAGTGCCTAGGAATGAAATGCACCTGGTAGAGCATCCCACACAAACGAATGCTCCACGTGCGGGTTTCACATGCCACCAACTGCACATTCACAGACAACTTCAGCGCCACAGCCATTTTCAGATAGCCCTCAATGCAAAGGCTCTAGGCGCAAATATTGGTGTGAGAGCTAATTCAATCAAGGAAACACTGCATGTTGGTGAAGCGCATATTGAAGAAGAATCAGCCGAGTGGTTCTTGTGAGAGAACACCTCCATTTGGCTCACTAACTTCACACACCATCAGGCTTCCATGCAGCTCTCAAGGAAACTCAGTTTTCACACTCTAGGCTTAATGCCCTTTGAGTGCTAGGACTGAAATGAACCTGGTAGAGCATCCCACTCAAACCAATGCTCCACATGCGGGTTTCACATGCCACCAACTTCACATTCACAGGCAACTTCAGCGCCACAGCCATTTTCAGACAGCCCTCAATGCAAAGGTTCTAGACGCAAATATTGGTGTGAGAGCTAATTCAATCAAGGAAACACTGCATGTTGGTGAAGCGCATATTGAAGAAGAATGAGCCGAGTGGTTCTTGTGGGAGAACAACTCCATTTGGCTCACTAACTTCACACACCATCAGGCTTCCAAGCAGCTCTCAAGGAAACTCAGTTTTCACACTCTATGCTTAGTGCCCTTTGAGTGCCTAGGACTGAAATGAAGCTTGGTGAGCATCCCACACAAACGAATGCTCCACATGCGGGTTTCACATGCCACCAACTTCACATTCACAGGCAACTTCAGCGCCACAGCCATTTTCAGACAGCCCTCAATGCAAAGGTTCTAGACGCAAATATTGGTGTGAGAGCTAATTCAATCAAGGAAACACTGCATGTTGGTGAAGCGCATATTGAAGAAGAATCAGCCGAGTGGTTCTTGTGGGAGAACAACTCCATTTGGCTCACTAACTTCACACACCATCAGGCTTCCAAGCAGCTCTCAAGGAAACTCAGTTTTCACACTCTAGGCTTAATGCCCTTTGAGTGCCTAGGACTCAAATGAAGCTTGGTGAGCTTATCACACAAACCAATACTCCACATGCGGGTTTCACATGCCACCAACTCCACATTCACAGACAACTTCAGCACCAAAGCCGTTTTCAGACAGCCCTCAATGCAAAGGCTCCAGGCGCAAATATTGGTGTGAGAGCTAATTCAATCAAGGAAACACTGCATGTTGGTGAAGAGCATGTTGAAGAAGAATCAGCCGAGTGGTTCTTGTGGGAGAACAACTCCATTTGGCTCACTAACTTCACACACCATCAGGCTTCCAAGCAGCTCTCAAGGAAACTCAGTTTTCACACTCTATGCTTAGTGCCCTTTGAGTGCATTATGTAGGAATGAACCTGGTAGAGCATCCCACACAAACCAATGCTCCACATGCGGGTTTCACATGCCACCAACTCCACATTCACAGACAACTTCAGCGCCACTGTCGTTTTCAGATAGCCCTCAATGCAAAGGCTCTAGGCGCAAATATTGGTGTGAGAGCTAATTCAATCAAGGAAACACTGCATGTTGGTGAAGGGCATATGAAGAAGGATCAGCTGAGTGGTTCTTGTGGGAGAACAACTCCATTTGGCTCACTAACTTCACACACCATCAGGCTTCCAAGCAGCTCTCAAGGAAACTCAGTTTTCACACTCTAGGCTTAGTGCCCTTTGAGTGCATTATCTAGGAAAGAACCTGGTAGAGCATCCCACAAAAAAGAATGTTCCACATGCGGGTTTCACATGCCACCAACTCCACATTCACAGGCAACTTCAGCTCCACAGCCGTTTTCAGATAGCCCTCAATGCAAAGGCTCTAGACGCAAATATTGGTGTGAGAGCTAATTCAATCAAGGAAACACTGCATGTTGGTGAAGGGCATATTGAAGAAGAATCAGCCGAGTGGTTCTTGTGGGAGAACAACTCCATTTGGCTCACTAACTTCACACACCATCAGGCTTCCAAGCAGCTCTCAAGGAAACTCAGTTTTCACACTCTAGGCTTAATGCCCTTTGAGTGCCTAGGAATGAAATGCACCTGGTAGAGCATCCGATACGAACCAATGCTCCACATGAGGGTTTCACATGCCACCAACTCCACATTCACAGGCAACTTCAGCGCCAAAGCCATTTTCAGATAGCTCTCAATGCAAGGCTCTAGGCCCAAATATTGGTGTGAGAGCTAATTCAATCAAGGAAACACTGCATGTTGGTGAAGCGCATATTGAAGAAGAATCAGCCGAGTGGTTCTTGTGGGAGAACAACTCATTTGGCTCACTAACTTCACACACCATCAGGCTTCCAAGCAGCTCTCAAGGAAACTCAGTTTTCACACTCTAGGCTTAATGCCCTTTGAGTGCATTATGTAGGAATGAACCTGGTAGAGCATCCCACACAAACGAATGCTCCACATGCGGGTTTCACATGCCACCAACTCCACATTCACAGACAACTTCAGCGCCAAAGCCATTTTCAGATAGCCCTCATGCAAAGGCTCTAGGTGAAAATATTGGTGTGAGAGCTAATTCAACCAAGGAAACACTGCGTGTTGGTGAAGGGCATATTGAAGAAGAATCAGGCGAGTGGTTCTTGTGGGAGAACAACTCCATTTGGCTCACTAACTTCACACACCATCAGGCTTCCAAGCAGCTCTCAAGGAAACTCAGTTTTCACACTCTAGGCTTAATGCCCTTTGAGTGCCAGGGAATGAAATGCACCTGGTAGAGCATCCCATACGAACCAATGCTCCACATGAGGGTTTCACATGCCACCAACTCCACATTCACAGGCAACTTCAGCGGCACAGCCGTTTTCAGATAGCCCTCAATGCAAAGGCTCTAGACGCAAATATTGGTGTGAGAGCTAATTCAATCAAGGAAACACTGCATGTTGGTGAAGCGCATATTGAAGAAGAATGAGCCGAGTGGTTCTTGTGGGAGAACAACTCCATTTGGCTCACTAACTTCACACACCATCAGGCTTCCAAGCAACTCTCAAGGAAACTCAGTTTTCACACTCTATGCTTAGTGCCCTTTGAGTGCCTAGGACTGAAATGAAGCTTGGTGAGCATCCCACACAAACGAATGCTCCACATGCGGGTTTCACATGCCACCAACTCCACATTCACAGACAACTTCAGCGCCACAGCCATATTCAGACAGCCCTCAATGCAAAGGCTCTAGACGCAAATATTGGTGTGAGAGCTAATTCAATCAAGGAAACACTGCATGTTGGTGAAGCGCATATTGAAGAAGAATCAGCCGAGTGGTTCTTGTGGGAGAACAACTCCATTTGGCTCACTAACTTCACACACCATCAGGCTTCCAAGCAGCTCTCAAGGAAACTCAGTTTTCACACTCTATGCTTAGTGCCCTTTGAGTGCCTAGGACTGAAATGAAGCTTGGTGAGCTTCCCACACAAACGAATGCTCCACATGCGGGTTTCACATGCCACCAACTCCACATTCACAGGTAACTTCAGCGCCACGGCCATTTTCAGACAGCCCTCAATGCAAAGGCTCTAGGTGCAAATATTGGTGTGAGAGCTAATTCAATCAAGGAAACACTGCATGTTGGTGAAGCGCATATTGAAGAAGAATCAGCCGAGTGGTTCTTGTGGGAGAACAACTCCATTTGGCTCACTAACTTCACACACCATCAGGCTTCCAAGCAACTCTCAATTAAACTCAGTTTTCACACTCTATGCTTAGTGCCCTTTAAGTGCATTATCTAGGAATGAACCTGGTAGAGCATCCCACACAAACGAATGTTCCACATGTGGGTTTCACATGCCACCAACTCCACATTCACAGGCAACTTCAGCGCCACAGCCGTTTTCAGATAGCCCTCAATGCAAAGGCTCTAGACGCAAATATTGGTGTGAGAGCTAATTCAATCAAAGAAACACTGCATGTTGGTGAAGGGCATATGAAGAAGGATCAGCTGAGTGGTTCTTGTGGGAGAACAACTCCATTTGGCTCACTAACTTCACACACCATCAGGCTTCCAAGCAGCTCTCAAGGAAACTCAGTTTTCACACTCTAGGCTTAGTGCCCTTTGAGTGCATTATCTAGGAAAGAACCTGGTAGAGCATCCCACAAAAAAGAATGTTCCACATGCGGGTTTCACATGCCACCAACTCCACATTCACACGCAACTTCAGCGCCACAGCTGTTTTCAGATAGCCCTCAATGCAAAGGCTCTAGACGCAAATATTGGTGTGAGAGCTAATTCAATCAAGGAAACACTGCATGTTGGTGAAGGGCATATTGAAGAAGGATCAGCCGAGTGGTTCTTGTGGGAGAACAACTCCATTTGGCTCACTAACTTCACACACCATCAGGCTTCCAAGCAGCTCTCAAGGAAACTCAGTTTTCACACTCTATGCTTAGTGCCCTTTGAGTGCCTAGGACTGAAATGAAGCTTGGTGAGCATCCCACAGAAACCAATGCTCCACATGCGGGTTTCACATGCCACCAACTCCACATTCACAGACAACTTCAGCGCCAAAGCCATTTTCCAGATAGCCCTCATGCAAAGGCTCTAGGCGAAAATATTGGTGTGAGAGCTAATTCAATCAAGGAAACACTGCATGTTGGTGAAGGGCATATTGAAGAAGGATCAGCCGAGTGGTTCTTGTGGGAGAACAACTCCATCTGGCTCACTAACTTCACACACCATCAGGCTTCCAAGCAGCTCTCAAGGAAACTCAGTTTTCACACTCTAGGCTTAATGCCCTTTGAGTGCATTATGTAGGAAAGAACCTGGTAGAGCATCCCACACAAACCAATGCTCCACATGCGGGTTTCACATGCCACCAACTCCACATTCACAGGCAACTTCAGCGCCAAAGCCGTTTTCAGGTAGCCCTCAATGCAAAGGCTCCAGGCCCAAATATTGGTGTGAGAGCTAATTCAATCAAGGAAACACTGCATGTTGGTGAAGGGCATATTGAAGAAGGATCAGCCGAGTGGTTCTTGTGGGAGAACAACTCCATTTGGCTCACTAACTTCACACACCATCAGGCTTCCAAGCAGCTCTCAAGGAAACTCAGTTTTCACACTCTAGGCTTAGTGCCCTTTGAGTGCATTATCTAGGAATGAACCTGGTAGAGCATCCCACACAAAAGAATGCTCCACATGCGGGTTTCACATGCCACCAACTCCACATTCACAGGCAACTTCAGCGGCACAGCCGTTTTCAGATAGCCCTCAATGCAAAGGCTCTAGACGCAAATATTGGTGTGAGAGCTAATTCAATGAAGGAAACACTGCATGTTGGTGAAGGGCATATTGAAGAAGGATCAGCCGAGTGATTCTTGTGGGAGAACAACTCCATTTGGCTCACTAACTTCACACACCATCAGGCTTCCAAGCAGCTCTCAAGGAAACTCAGTTTGCACACTCTATGCTTAGTGCCCTTTGAGTGCCTAGGACTGAAATGAAGCTTGGTGAGCATCCCACACAAAAGCATGCTCCACATGCGGGTTTCACATGCCACCAACTCCACATTCTCAGGCAACTTCAGCGATACAGCCATTTTCAGACAGCCCTCAATGCAAAGGCTCTAGACGTAAATATTGGTGTGAGAGCTAATTCAATCAAGGAAACACTGCATGTTGGTGAAGGGCATATTGAAGAAGGATCAGCCGAGTGGTTCTTGTGGGAGAACAACTCAATTTGGCTCACTTACTTCACACACCATCAGGCTTCCAAGCAGCTCTCAAGGAAACTCAGTTTTCACACTCTATGCTTAGTGCCCTTTGAGTGCCTAGGACTGAAATGAAGCTTGGTGAGCATCCCACACAAACGAATGCTCCACATGCGGGTTTCACATGCGACCAACTCCACGCTCACAGGTAACTTCAGCGCCACAGCCATTTTCAGACAGCCCTCAATGCAAAGGATCTAGACGCAAATATTGGTGTGAGAGCTAATTCAATCAAGGAAACACTGCATGTTGGTGAAGGGCATATTGAAGAAGGATCAGCTGAGTGGTTCTTGTGGGAGAACAACTCCATTTGGCTCACTAACTTCACACACCATCAGGCTTCCAAGCAGCTCTCAAGGAAACTCAGTTTTCACACTCTATGCTTAGTGCCCTTTGAGTGCCTAGGACTGAAATGAACCTGGTAGAGCAACCCACACAAACGAATGCTCCACATGCGGGTTTCACATGCCACCAACTCCACATTCACAGGCAACTTCAGCGCCACATCCGTTTTCAGATAGCCCTCAATGCAAAGGATCTAGACGCAAATATTAGTGTGAGAGCTAATTCAATCAAGGAAACACTGCATGTTGGTGAAGGGCATATTGAAGAAGGATCAGCTGAGTGGTTCTTGTGGGAGAACACCTCCATTTGGCTCACTAACTTCACACACCATCAGGCTTCCAAGCAGCTCTCAAGGAAACTCAGTTTTCACACTCTAGGCTTAATGCCCTTTGAGTGCATTATCTAGGAAAGAACCTGGTAGAGCATCCCACACAAAAGAATGCTCCACATGCGGGTTTCACATGCCACCAACTCCACATGCACAGGTAACTTCAGCGCCACAGCCATTTTCAGATAGCCCTCAATGCAAAGGCTCTAGACGTAAATATGGGCGTGAGAGTTAATTCAATCAAGGAAACACTGCATGTTGGTGAAGGGCATATTGAAGAAGGATCAGCCAAGTGGTTTTTGTGGGAGAACAACTCCATTTGGCTCACTAACTTAACACACCATCAGGCTTCCAAGCAGCTCTCAAGGAAACTCAGTTTTCACACTCTATGCTTAGTGCCCTTTGAGTGCATTATCTAGGAATGAACCTGGTAGAGCATTCCACACAAACCAATGCTCCACAGGCGGGTTTCACATGCCACCAACTTCACATTCACAGGCAACTTCAGCGCCACAGCCGTTTTCAGATAGCCCTCAATGCAAAGGCTCTAGACGCAAATATTGGTGTCAGAGCTAATTCAATCAAGGAAACACTGCATGTTGGTGAAGGGCATATTGAAGAAGGATCAGCCAAGCGGTTCTTATGGGAGAACAACTCCATTTGGCTCACTAACTTCTCACACCATCAGGCTTCCATGCAGCTCTCAAGGAAACTCAGTTTTCACACTCTAGGCTTAGTGCCCTTTGAGTGCATTGTCTAGGAATGAACCTGGTAGAGCATCCCACACTAACCAATGCTCCACATGCGGGTTTCACATGCCACCAACTCCACATTCACAGGCAACTTCAGCGCCACAGCCATTTTCAGATAGCCCTCAATGCAAAGGCTCTAGACGCAAATATTGGTGTGAGAGCTAATTCAATCAAGGAAACACTGCATGTTGGTGAAGGGCATATTGAAGAAGGATCAGCCGAGTGGTTCTTGTGGGAGAACAACTCCATTTGGCTCACTAACTTCACACACCATCAGGCTTCCATGCAGCTCTCAAGGAAACTCAGTTTTCACACTCTATGCTTAGTGCCCTTTGAGTGCATTATCCAGGAATGAACCTGGTGGATCATCCCACACAAAAGAATGCTCCACATGCGGGTTTCACATGCCACCAACTCCACATTCACAGGCAACTTCAGCGCCACAGCCGTTTTCAGATAGCCCTCAATGCAAAGGCTCTAGACGCAAATATTTGTGTGAGAGCTAATTCAATCAAGGAAACACTGCATGTTGGTGAAGGGCATATTGAAGAAGGATCAGCCCAGTGGTTCTTGTGGGAGAACAACTCCATTTGGCTCACTAACTTCACACACCATCAGGCTTCCAAGCAGCTCTCAAGGAAACTCAGTTTTCACACTCTAGGCTTAGTGCCCTTTGAGTGCATTATCTAGGAATGAACCTGGTAGAGCATCCCACACAAACCAATGCTCCACATGCGGGTTTCACATGCCACCAACTCCACATTCACAGGTAACTTCAGCGCCACAGCTGTTTTCAGATAGCCCTCAATGCAAAGGCTCTAGACGCAAATATTGGTGTGAGAGCTAATTCAATCAAGGAAACACTGCATGTTGGTGAAGGGCATATTGAAGAAGGATCAGCCGAGTGGTTCTTGTGGGAGAACAACTCCATTTGGCTCACTAACTTCACACACCATCAGGCTTCCAAGCAGCTCTCAAGGAAACTCAGTTTTCACACTCTAGGCTTAGTGCCCTTTGAGTGCATTATCCAGGAATGAACCTGGTGGAGCATCCCACACAAAAGAATGCTCCACATGCGGGTTTCACATGCCACCAACTCCACATTCACAGGCAACTTCAGCGCCACAGTCGTTTTCAGATAGCCCTCAATGCAAAGGCTCTAGACGCAAATATTGGTGTCAGAGCTAATTCAATCAAGGAAACACTACATGTTGGTGAAGGGCATATTGAAGAAGGATCAGCCGAGTGGTTTTTATGGGAGAACAACTCCATTTGGCTCACTAACTTCACAAACCATCAGGCTTCCAAGCAGCTCTCAAGGAAACTCAGTTTTCACACTCTATGCTTAATGCCCTTTGAGTGCCTAGGACTGAAATGAACCTGGTAGAGCAACCCACACAAACGAATGCTCCACATGCGGGTTTCACATGCCACCAACTCCACATTCACAGGCAACTTCAGCGCCACAGCTGTTTTCAGATAGCCCTCAATGCAAAGGATCTAGACGCAAATATTGGTGTGAGAGCCAATTCAATCAAGGAAACACTGCATGTTGGTGAAGGGCATATTGAAGAAGGATCAGCTGAGTGGTTCTTGTGGGAGAACACCTCCATTTGGCTCACTAACTTCACACACCATCAGGCTTCCAAGCAGCTCTCAAGGAAACTCAGTTTTCACACTCTATGCTTAGTGCCCTTTGAGTGCATTATCTAGGAAAGAACCTGGTAGAGCATCCCACACAAAAGAATGTTCCACATGCGGGTTTCACATGCCACCAACTCCACATTCACAGGCAACTTCAGCGCCACAGCCGTTTTCAGATAGCCCTCAATGCAAAGGCTCTAGACGCAAATATTGATGTCAGAGCTAATTCAATCAAGGAAACACTGCATGTTGGTGAAGGGCATATTGAAGAAGGATCAGCCGAGTGGTTCTTATGGGAGAACAACTCCATTTGGCTCACTAACTTCACAAACCATCAGGCTTCCAAGCAGCTCTCAAGGAAACTCAGTTTTCACACTCTAGGCTTAATGCCCTTTGAGTGCCTAGGACTGAAATGAAGCTTGGTGAGCATCCCACACAAACGAATGCTCCACATGCGGGTTTCACATGCCACCAACTCCACATTCACAGGTAACTTCAGCGCCACAGCCATTTTCAGACAGCCCTCAATGCAAAGGATCTAGACGCAAATATTGGTGTGAGAGCTAATTCAATCAAGGAAACACTGCATGTTGGTGAAGGGCATATTGAAGAAGGATCAGCTGAGTGGTTCTTGTGGGAGAACACCTCCATTTGGCTCACTAACTTCACACACCATCAGGCTTCCAAGCAGCTCTCAAGGAAACTCAGTTTTCACACTCTAGGCTTAGTGCCCTTTGAGTGCATTATCTAGGAAAGAACCTGGTAGAGTATCCCACACAAAAGAAAGTTCCACATGCGGGTTTCACATGCCACCAACTCCACATTCACAGGCAACTTCAGCGCCACAGCCGTTTTCAGATAGCCCTCAATGCAAAGGCTCTAGACGCAAATATTGGTGTGAGAGCTAATTCAACCAAGGAAACACTGTATGTTGGTGAAGGGCATATTGAAGAAGGATCAGCCGAGTGGTTCTTGTGGGAGAACAACTCCATTTGGCTCACTAACTTCACACACCATCAGGCTTCCAAGCAGCTCTCAAGGAAACTCAGTTTTCACACTCTATGCTTAGTGCCCTTTGAGTGCCTAGGACTGAAATGAAACTTGGTGAGCATCCCACACAAACGAATGCTCCACATGCGGGTTTCACATGCCACCAACTCCACATTCTCAGGCAACTTCAGCGCCACAGCCGTTTTCAGATAGCCCTCAATGCAAAGGATCTAGACGCAAATATTGGTGTGAGAGCTAATTCAATCAAGGAAACACTGCATGTTGGTGAAGGGCATATTGAAGAAGGATCAGCTGAGTGGTTCTTGTGGGAGAACAACTCCATTTGGCTCACTAACTTCACACACCATCAGGCTTCCAAGCAGCTCTCAAGGAAACTCAGTTTTCACACTCTAGGCTTAGTGCCCTTTGAGTGCATTATCTAGGAATGAACCTGGTAGAGCATCCCACACAAACCAATGCTCCACATGCGGGTTTCACATGCCACCAACTCCACATTCACAGACAACTTCATCGCCACAGCTGTTTTCAGATAGCCCTCAATGCAAAGGCTCTAGACGCAAGTATTGATGTCAGAGCTAATTCAATCAAGGAAACACTGCATGTTGGTGAAGGGCATATTGAAGAAGGATCAGCCGAGTGGTTCTTGTGGGAGAACAACTCCATTTGGCTCACTAACTTCACACACCATCAGGCTTCCAAGCAGCTCTCAAGGAAACTCAGTTTTCACACTCTAGGCTTAGTGCCCTTTGAGTGCATTATCTAGGAATGAACCTGGTAGAGCATCCCACACAAACCAATGCTCCACATGCGGGTTTCACATGCCACCAACTCCACATTCACAGGCAACTTCAGCGCCACAGCCATTTTCAGATAGCCCTCAATGCAAAGGCTCTAGACGCAAATATTGGGTGTGAGAGCTAATTCAATCAAGGAAACACTGCATGTTGGTGAAGGGCATATTGAAGAAGGATCAGCCGAGTGGTTCTTGTGGGAGAACAACTCCATTTGGCTGACTAACTTCACACACCATCAGGCTTCCAAGCAGCTCTCAAGGAAACTCAGTTTTCACACTCTAGGCTTAGTGCCCTTTGAGTGCATTATCCAGGAATGAACCTGGTGGAGCATCCCACACAAAAGAATGCTCCACATGCGGGTTTCACATGCCACCAACTCCACATTCACAGGCAACATCAGCGCCACAGCCGTTTTCAGATAGCCCTCAATGCAAAGGCTCTAGACGCAAATATTGGTGTGAGAGCTAATTCAATCAAGGAAACACTGCATGTTGGTGAAGGGCATATTGAAGAAGGAGCAGCCCAGTGGTTCTTGTGGGAGAACAACTCCATTTGGCTCACTAACTTCACACACCATCAGGCTTCCAAGCAGCTCTCAAGGAAACTCAGTTTTCACACTCTAGGCTTAGTGCCCTTTGAGTGCATTATCTAGGAATGAACCTGGTAGAGCATCAAACACAAACCAATGCTCCACATGCGGGTTTCACATGCCACCAACTCCACATTCACAGGCAACTTCAGCGCCACAGCTGTTTTCAGATAGCCCTCAATGCAAAGGCTCTAGACGCAAATATTGGTGTGAGAGCTAATTCAATCAAGGAAACACTGCATGTTGGTGAAGGGCATATTGAAGAAGAATCAGCCGAGTGGTTCTTGTGGGAGAACAACTCCATTTGGCTCACTAACTTCACACACCATCAGGCTTCCAAGCAGCTCTCAAGGAAACTCAGTTTTCACACTCTAGGCTTAGTGCCCTTTGAGTGCATTATCTAGGAATGAACCTGGTGGAGCATCCCACACAAACCAATGCTCCACATGCGGGTTTCACATGCCACCAACTCCACATTCACAGACAACTTCAGCGCCAAAGCCATTTTCAGATAGCCCTCAATGCAAAGGCTCTAGACGCAAATATTGGTCGTGAGAGCTAATTCAATCAAGGAAACACTGCATGTTGGTGAAGGGCATATTGAAGAAGGATCAGGCGAGTGGTTCTTGTGGGAGAACAACTCCATTTGGCTGACTAACTTCACACACCATCAAGCTTCCAAGCAGCTCTCAAGGAAACTCAGTTTTCACACTCTAGGCTTAGTGCCCTTTGAGTGCATTATCCAGGAATGAACCTGGTGGAGCATCCCACACAAAAGAATGCTCCACATGCGGGTTTCACATGCCACCAACTCCACATTCACAGGCAACTTCAGCGCCACAGCCGTTTTCAGATAGCCCTCAATGCAAAGGCTCTAGACGCAAATATTGTTGTGACAGCTAATTCAATCAAGGAAACACTGCATGTTGGTGAAGGGCATATTGAAGAAGGATCAGCCCAGTGGTTCTTGTGGGAGAACAACTCCATTTGGCTCACTAACTTCACACACCATCAGGCTTCCAAGCAGCTCTCAAGGAAACTCAGTTTTCACACTCTAGGCTTAGTGCCCTTTGAGTGCCTAGGACTGAAATGAAGCTTGGTGAGCATCCCACACAAACAAATGCTCCACATGCGGGTTTTACATGCCACCAACTCCACATTCACAGACAACTTCAGCGCCAAAGCCATTTTCAGATAGCCCTCAATGCAAAGGATCTAGACGTAAATATTGGCGTGAGAGCTAATTCAATCAAGGAAACACTGCATGTTGGTGAAGGGCATATTGAAGAAGGATCAGCCGAGTGGTTCTTGTGGAGAGAACAACTCCATTTGGCTCACTAACTTCACACACCATCAGGCTTCCAAGCAGCTCTCAAGGAAACTCAGTTTTCACACTCTATGCTTAGTGCCCTTTGAGTGCCTAGGACTGAAATGAAGCTTGGTGAGCATCCCACACAAACGAATGCTCCAAATGCGGGTTTCACATGCCACCAACTCCACATTCACAGGTAACTTCAGCGCCACAGCCATTTTCTGACAGCCCTCAATGCAAAGGATCTAGACGCAAATATTGGTGTGAGAGCTAATTCAATCAAGGAAACACTGCATGTTGGTGAAGGGCATATTGAAGAAGGATCAGCTGAGTGGTTCTTGTGGGAGAACACCTCCATTTGGCTCACTAACTTCACACACCATCAGGCTTCCAAGCAGCTCTCAAGGAAACTCAGTTTTCACACTCTATGCTTAGTGCCCTTTGAGTGCATTATCTAGGAAAGAACCTGGTAGAGCATCCCACAAAAAAGAATGTTCCACATGCGGGTTTCACATGCCACCAACTCCACATTCACAGGCAACTTCAGCGCCACAGCCGTTTTCAGATAGCCCTCAATGCAAAGGCTCTAGACGCAAATATTGGTGTGAGAGCTAATTCAACCAAGGAAACACTGCATGTTGGTGAAGCGCATATTGAAGAAGAATCAGCCAAGTGGTTCTTGTGGGAGAACAACTCCATTTGGCTCAGTAATTTCACACACCATCAGGCTTCCAAGCAGCTCTCAAGGAAACTCAGTTTTCACACTCTATGCTTAGTGCCCTTTGAGTGCCTAGGACTGAAATGAAGCTTGGTGAGCATCCCACACAAACGAATGCTCCACATGCGGGTTTCACATGCCACCAACTCCACATTCTCAGGCAACTTCAGCGATACAGCCATTTTCAGATAGCCCTCAATGCAAAGGCTCTAGACGTAAATATTGGTGTGAGAGCTAATTCAATCAAGGAAACACTGCATGTTGGTGAAGGGCATATTGAAGAAGGATCAGCCGAGTGGTTTTTGTGGGAGAACAACTCCATTTGGCTCACTAACTTCACACACCATCAGGCTTCCAAGCAGCTCTCAAGGAAACTCAGTTTTCACACTCTAGGCTTAGTGCCTTTTGAGTGCATTATCTAGGAATGAACC
>NW_026701020.1:0-34277 GCF_030435755.1 Ochotona princeps
TTGGGATGCTCTACCAGGTTCATTCCTAGATAATGCACTCAAAGGGCACTAAGCATAGAGTGTGAAAACTGAGTTTCCTTGAGAGCTGCTTGGAAGCCTGATGGTGTGTGAAGTTAGTGAGCCAAATGGAGTTGTTCTCCACAAGAACCACTCGGCTGATCCTTCTTCAATATGCCCTTCACCAACATGCAGTGTTTCCTTGATTGAATTAGCTCTCACACCAATATTTGCGTCTAGAGCCTTTGCATTGAGGGCTATCTGAAAACGGCTGTGGCGCTGAAGTTGCCTGAGATTGTCGAATTGGTGGCATGTGAAACCCGCATGTGGAGCATTCGTTTCTGTGGGATGCTCTACCAGGTTCATTCCTAGATAATGCACTCAAAGGGCACTAAGCATAGAGTGTGAAAACTGAGTTTCCTTGAGAGATGTTTGGAAGCCTGATGGTGTGTGAAGTTAGTGAGCCAAATGGAGTTGTTCTCCACAAGAACCACTCGGCTGATCCTTCTTCAATATGCCCTTCACCAACATGCAGTGTTTCCTTGATTGAATTAGCTCTCACACCAATATTTGTGTCTAGAGCCTTTGCATTGAGGGCTATCTGAAAACGGCTGTGGCGCTGAAGTTGCCTGTGAATGTGGAGTTGGTGGCATGTGAAACCCGCATGTGGAGCATTCGTTTGTGTGGGATGCTCTACCAGCTTCATTTCAGTCCTAGAAGCTGAAAGGGCACTAAGCATAGAGTGTGAAAACTGAGTTTCCTTGAGAGCTGCTTGGAAGCCTGATGGTGTGTGAAGTTAGTGAGCCAAATGGAGTTGTTCTCCCACAAGAACCACTCGGCTGATCCTTCTTCAATATGCCCTTCACCAACATGCAGAGTTTCCTTGATTGAATTAGCTCTCACACCAGTATTTGAGTCTAGAGCCTTTGCATTGAGGGCTATCTGAAAATGGCTGTGGCGCTGAAGTTGCCTGTGAATGTGGAGTTGGTGGCATGTGAAACCCGCATGTGGAGCATTCGTTTGTGTGGGATGCTCTACCAGGTTCATTCCTAGATAATGCAGTCAAAGGGCACTAAGCATAGAGTGTGAAAACTGAGTTTCCTTGAGAGCTGCTTGGAATCCTGATGGTGTGTGAAGTTAGTGAGTCAAATGGAGTTGCTCTCCCACAAGAACCACTCGGCTGATCCTTCTTTAATATGAACTTCACCAACATGCAGTGTTTCCTTGATTGAATTAGCTCTCACACCAATATTTGCGTCTCCAGCCTTTGCATTGAGGGCTATCTGAAAACGGCTGTGGCGCTGAAGTTGCCTGTGAATGTGGAGTTGGTGGCATGTGAAACCCGCATGTGGAGCATTCGTTTGTGTGGGATGCTCTACCAGGTTCATTCCTAGATAATGCACTCAAAGGGCACTAAGCATAGAGTGTGAAAACTGAGTTTCCTTGAGAGCTGCTTGGAAGCCTGATGGTGTGTGAAGTTAGTGAGCCAAATGGAGTTGTTCTCCCACAAGAACCACTCGGCTGATCCTTCTTCAATATGCCCTTCACCAACATGCAGTGTTTCCTTGATTGAATTAGCTCTCACACCAATATTTGCGTCTAGAGCCTTTGCATTGAGGGCTATCTGAAAACGGCTGTGGCGCTGAAGTTGCCTGTGAATGTGGAGTTGGTGGCATGTGAAACCCGCATGTGGAGCATTCGTTTGTGTGGGATGCTCTACCAGGTTCATTCCTAGATAATGCACTCAAAGGGCACTAAGCATAGAGTGTGAAAACTGAGTTTCCTTGAGAGCTGCTTGGAAGCCTGATGGTGTGTGAAGTTAGTGAGCCAAATGGAGTTGTTCTCCCACAAGAACCACTCGGCTGATCCTTCTTCAATATGCCCTTCACCAACATGCAGTGTTTCCTTGATTGAATTAGCTCTCACATCAATATTTGCGTCTAGAGCCTTTGCATTGAGGGCTATCTGAAAACGGCTGTGGCGCTGAAGTTGCCTGTGAATGTGGAGTTGGTGGCATGTGAAACCGCATGTGGAGCATTCGTTTGTGTGGGATGCTTTACCAGCTTCATTTGAGTCCTAGGAACTCAAAGGGCACTAAGCATAGAGTGTGAAAACTGAGTTTCCTTGAGAGCTGCTTGGAAGCCTGATGGTGTGTGAAGTTAGTGAGCCAAATGGAGTTGTTCTCCCACAAGAACCACTCGGCTGATCCTTCTTCAATATGCCCTTCACCAACATGCAGTGTTTCCTTGATTGAATTACTTCTCACACCAATATTTGCGTCTAGAGCCTTTGCATTGAGGGCTATCTGAAAACGGCTGTGGCGCTGAAGTTGCCTGTGAATGTGGAGTTGGTGGCATGTGAAACCCGCATGTGGAGCATTCGTTTGTGAGGGATGCTCTACCAGGATCATTTCAGTCCTAGCACTCAAAGGGCACTAAGCATAGAGTGTGAAAACTGAGTTTCCTTGAGAGCTGCTTGGAAGCCTGATGGTGTGTGAAGTTAGTGAGCCAAATGGAGTTGTTCTCCCACAAGGACCACTCGGCTGATCCTTCTTCAATATGCCCTTCACCAACATGCAGTGTTTCCTTGATTGAATTAGCTCTCACACCAATATTTGCGTCTAGAGTCTTTGCATTGAGGGCTATCTGAAAACGGCTGTGGTGCTGAAGTTGCCTGTGAATGTGGAGTTGGTGGCATGTGAAACCCTCATGTGGAGCATTCGTTTGTGTGGGATGCTCTACCAGGTTCATTCCTAGATAATGCACTCAAAGGGCACTAAGCATAGAGTGTGAAAACTGAGTTTCTTGAGAGCTGCTTGGAAGCCTGATGGTGTGTGAAGTTAGTGAGCCAAATGGAGTTGTTCTCCCACAAGAACCACTCGGTTGATCCTTCTTCAATATGCCCTTCACCAACATGCAGTGTTTCCTTGATTGAATTAGCTCTCACACCAATATTTGCGTCTAGAGCCTTTGCATTGAGGGCTATCTGAAAACGGCTGTGGCGCTGAGTTGCCTGTGAATGTGGAGTTGGTGGCATGTGAAACCCGCATGTGGAGCATTCGTTTGTGTGGGATGCTCTACCAGGTTCATTCCTAGATAATGCACTCAAAGGGCACTAAGCATAGAGTGTGAAAACTGAGTTTCCTTGAGAGCTGCTTGGAAGCCTGATGGTGTGTGAAGTTAGTGAGCCAAATGGAGTTGTTCTCCCACAAGAACCACTCGGCTGATCCTTCTTCAATATGCCCTTCACCAACATGCAGTGTTTCCTTGATTGAATTAGCTCTCACACCAATATTTGCGTCTAGAGCCTTTGCATTGAGGGCTATCTGAAAACGGCTGTGGCGCTGAAGTTGCCTGAGAATGTGGAGTTGGTGGCATGTGGAACCCGCATGTGGAGCATTCGTTTGTGTGGGATGCTCTACCAGATTCATTCCTAGATAATGCACTCAAAGGGCACTAAGCATAGAGTGTGAAAACTGAGTTTCCTTGAGAGCTGCTTGGAAGCCTGATGGTGTGTGAAGTTAGTGAGCCAAATGGAGTTGTTCTCCCACAAGAACCACTCGGCTGATCCTTCTTCAATATGCCCTTCACCAACATGCAGTGTTTCCTTGATTGAATTAGCTCTCACACCAATATTTGCGTCTAGAGCCTTTGCATTGAGGGCTCTCTGAAAATGGCTGTGGCGCTGAAGTTGCCTGAGAATGTGGAGTTGGTGCATGTGAAACCCGCATGTGGAGCATTCGTTTGTGTGGGATGCTCTACCAGGTTCATTCCTAGATAATGCACTCAAAGGGCACTAAGCATAGAGTGTGAAAACTGAGTTTCCTTGAGAGCTGCTTGAAGCCTGATGGTGTGTGAAGTTAGTGAGCCAAATGGAGTTGTTCTCCCACAAGAACCACTCGGCTGATCCTTCTTCAATATGCCCTTCACCAACATGCAGAGTTTCCTTGATTGAATTAGCTCTCACACCAATATTTGAGTCTAGAGCCTTTGCATTGAGGGCTATCTGAAAACGGCTGTGGCTCTGAAGTTGCCTGTGAATGTGGAGTTGGTGGCATGTGAAACCCGCATGTGGAGCATTCGTTTGTGTGGGATGCTCTACCAGGTTCATTCCTAGATAATGCAGTCAAAGGGCACTAAGCATAGAGTGTGAAAACTGAGTTTCCTTGAGAGCTGCTTGGAATCCTGATGGTGTGTGAAGTTAGTGAGTCAAATGGAGTTGCTCTCCCACAAGAACCACTCGGCTGATCCTTCTTTAATATGAACTTCACCAACATGCAGTGTTTCCTTGATTGAATTAGCTCTCACACCAATATTTGCGTCTCGAGCCTTTGCATTGAGGGCTATCTGAAAACGGCTGTGGCGCTGAAGTTGCTGTGAATGTGGAGTTGGTGGCATGTGAAACCCGCATGTGGAGCATTCGTTTGTGTGGGATGCTCTACCAGGTTCATTCCTAGATAATGCACTCAAAGGGCACTAAGCATAGAGTGTGAAAACTGAGTTTCCTTGAGAGCTGCTTGGAAGCCTGATGGTGTGTGAAGTTAGTGAGCCAAATGGAGTTGTTCTCCACAAGAACCACTCGGCTGATCCTTCTTCAATATGCCCTTCACCAACATGCAGTGTTTCCTTGATTGAATTAGCTCTCACACCAATATTTGCGTCTAGAGCCTTTGCATTGAGGGCTATCTGAAAATGGCTGTGGCGCTGAAGTTGCCTGAGAATGTGGAGTTGGTGGCATGTGAAACCCGCATGTGGAGCATTCGTTTGTGTGGGATGCTCTACCAGGTTCATTCCTAGATAATGCACTCAAAGGGCACTAAGCATAGAGTGTGTAAACTGAGTTTCCTTGAGAGCTGCTTGGAAGCCTGATGGTGTGTGAAGTTAGTGAGCCAATGGAGTTGTTCTCCCACAAGAACCACTCGGCTGATCCTTCTTCAATATGCCCTTCACCAACATGCAGTGTTTCCTTGATTGAATTAGCTCTCACACCAATATTTGCGTCTAGAGCCTTTGCATTGAGGGCTATCTGAAACGGCTGTGGCGCTGAAGTTGCCTGAGAATGTGGAGTTGGTGGCATGTGAAACCCGCATGTGGAGCATTCGTTTGTGTGGGATGCTCTACCAGGTTCATTCCTAGATAATGCATTCAAAGGGCACTAAGCATAGAGTGTGAAAACTGAGTTTCCTTGAGAGCTGCTTGGAAGCCTGATGGTGTGTGAAGTTAGTGAGCCAAATGGAGTTGTTCTCCCACAAGAACCACTCGGCTGATCCTTCTTCAAAATGCCCTTCACCAACATGCAGTGTTTCCTTGATTGAATTAGCTCTCACATCAATATTTGCGTCTAGAGCCTTTGCATTGAGGGCTATCTGAAAACGGCTGTGGCACTGAAGTTGCCTGTGAATGTGGAGTTGGTGGCATGTGAAACCCGCATGTGGAGCATTCGTTTGTGTGGGATGCTTTACCAGCTTCATTTGAGTCCTAGGCACTCAAAGGGCACTAAGCATAGAGTGTGAAAACTGAGTTTCCTTGAGAGCTGCTTGGAAGCCTGATGGTGTGTGAAGTTAGTGAGCCAAATGCAGTTGTTCTCCCACAAGAACCACTCGGCTGATCCTTCTTCAATATGCCCTTCACCAACATGCAGTGTTTCCTGATTGAATTAGCTCTCATACCAATATTTGCGTCTAGAGCCTTTGCATTGAGGGCTATCTGAAAACGGCTGTGGCGCTGAAGTTGCCTGTGAATGTGGAGTTGGTGGCATGTGAAACCCGCATGTGGAGCATTCGTTTGTGAGGGATGCTCTACCAGGATCATTTCAGTCGTAGCACTCAAAGGGCACTAAGCATAGAGTGTGAAAACTGAGTTTCCTTGAGAGCTGCTTGGAAGCCTGATGGTGTGTGAAGTTAGTGAGCCAAATGGAGTTGTTCTCCCACAAGGACCACTCGGCTGATCCTTCTTCAATATGCCCTTCACCAACATGCAGTGTTTCCTTGATTGAATTAGCTCTCACACCAATATTTGCGTCTAGAGTCTTTGCATTGAGGGCTATCTGAAAACGGCTGTGGTGCTGAAGTTGCCTGTGAATGTGGAGTTGGTGGCATGCGGAACCCTCATGTGGAGCATTCGTTTGTGTGGGATGCTCTACCAGGTTCATTCCTAGATAATGCACTCAAAGGGCGCTAAGCATAGAGTGTGAAAACTGAGTTTCCTTGAGAGCTGCTTGGAAGCCTGATGGTGTGTGAAGTTAGTGAGCCAAATGGAGTTGTTCTCCCACAAGAACCACTCGGTTGATCCTTCTTCAATATGCCCTTCACCAACATGCAGTGTTTCCTTGATTGAATTAGCTCTCACACCAATACTTGCGTCTCGAGCCTTTGCATTGAGGGCTATCTGAAAACGGCTGTGGCGCTGAAGTTGCCTGAGAATGTGGAGTTGGTGGCATGTGAAACCCGCATGTGGAGCATTCGTTTGTGTGGGATGCTCTACCAGGTTCATTCCTAGATAATGCACTCAAAGGGCACTAAGCATAGAGTGTGAAAACTGAGTTTCCTTGAGAGCTGCTTGGCAGCCTGATGGTGTGTGAAGTTAGTGAGCCAAATGCAGTTGTTCTCCCACAAGAACCACTCGGCTGATCCTTCTTCAATATGCCCTTAACCAACATGCAGAGTTTCCTTGATTGAATTAGCTCTCACACCAATATTTGCGTCTAGAGCCTTTGCATTGAGGGCTATCTGAAAACGGCTGTGGCGCTGAAGTTGCCTGAGAATGTGGAGTTGGTGGCATGTGGAACCCGCATGTGGAGCATTCGTTTGTGTGGGATGCTCTACCAGATTCATTCCTAGATAATGCACTCAAAGGGCACTAAGCATAGAGTGTGAAAACTGAGTTTCCTTGAGAGCTGCTTGGAAGCCTGATGGTGTGTGAAGTTAGTGAGGCAAATGGAGTTGTTCTCCCACAAGAACCACTCGGCTGATCCTTCTTCAATATGCCCTTCACCAACATGCAGTGTTTCCTTGATTGAATTAGCTCTCACACCAATATTTGCGTCTAGAGCCTTTGCATTGAGGGCTCTCTGAAATGGCTGTGGCGCTGAAGTTGCCTGAGAATGTGGAGTTGGTGGCATGTGAAACCCGCATGTGGAGCATTCGTTTGTGTGGGATGCTCTACCAGGTTCATTCCTAGATAATGCACTCAAAGGGCACTAAGCATAGAGTGTGAAAACTGAGTTTCCTTGAGAGCTGCTTGGAAGCCTGATGGTGTGTGAAGTTAGTGAGCCAAATGGAGTTGTTCTCCCACAAGAACCACTCGGCTGATCCTTCTTCAATATGCCCTTCACCAACATGCAGTGTTTCCTTGATTGAATTAGCTCTCACACCAATATTTGCGTCTAGAGCCTTTGCATTGAGGGCTATCTGAAAACGGCTGTGGCGCTGAAGTTGCCTGTGAATGTGGAGTTGGTGGCATGTGAAACCCGCATGTGGAGCATTCGTTTGTGTGGGATGCTCTACCAGTTTCATTCCTAGATAATGCACTCAAAGGGCACTAAGCATAGAGTGTGAAACTGAGTTTCTTGAGAGCTGCTTGGAAGCCTGATGGTGTGTGAAGTTAGTGAGCCAAATGGAGTTGTTCTCCCACAAGAACCACTCGGCTGATCCTTCTTCAATATGCCCTTCACCAACATGCAGTGTTTCCTTGATTGAATTAGCTCTCACACCAATATTTGCGTCTAGAGTCTTTGCATTGAGGGCTATCTGAAAAAGGCTGTGGCGCTGAAGTTGCCTGTCAATGTGGAGTTGATGGCATGTGAAACCCGCATGTGGAGCATTCGTTTGTGTGGGATGCTCTACAGGTTCATTCCTAGATAATGCACTCAAAGGGCACTAAGCATAGAGTGTGAAAACTGAGTTTCCTTGAGAGCTGCTTGAAAGCCTGATGGTGTGTGAAGTTATTGAGCCAAATGGAGTTGTTCTCCCACAAGAACCACTCGGCTGATCCTTCTTCAATATGCCCTTCACCAACATGCAGTGTTTCCTTGATTGAATTAGCTCTCACACCAATATTTGCGTCTAGAGCCTTTGCATTGAGGCTATCTGAAAACGGCTGTGGCGCTGAAGTTGCCTGTGAATGTGGAGTTGGTGGCATGTGAAACCCGCATGTGGAGCATTCGTTTGTGTGGGATGCTCTACCAGGTTCATTCCTAGATAATGCACTCAAAGGGCACTAAGCATAGAGTGTGAAAACTGAGTTTCCTTGAGAGCTGCTTGGAAGCCTGATGGTGTGCGAAGTTAGTGAGCCAAATGGAGTTGTTCTCCCACAAGAACCACTCGGTGATCCTTCTTCAATATGCCCTTCACCAACATGCAGTGTTTCCTTGATTGAATTAGCTCTCACACCAATATTTGCGTCTAGAGCCTTTGCATTGAGGGCTATCTGAAAATGGCTGTTGCGCTGAAGTTGCCTGAGAATGTCGAGTTGGTGGCATGTGAAACCCGCATGTGGAGCATTTGTTTGTGTGGGATGCTCTACCAGGTTCATTCCTAGATAATGCACTCAAAGTTCACTAAGCATAGAGTGTGTAAACTGAGTTTCTTGAGAGCTGCTTGGAAGCCTGATGGTGTGTGAAGTTAGTGAGCCAAATGGAGTTGTTCTCCCACAAGAACCACTCGGCTGATCCTTCTTCAATATGCCCTTCACCCACCTGCAGTGTTTCCTTGATTGAATTAGCTCTCACACCAATATTTGCGTCTAGAGCCTTTGCATTGAGGGCTATCTGAAACGGCTGTGGCGCTGAAGTTGCCTGTCAATGTGGAGTTGGTGGCATGTGAAACCCGCATGTGGAGCATTCGTTTGTGTATGATGCTCTACCAGGTTCATCCTAGATAATGCACTCAAAGGGCACTAAGCATAGAGTGTGAAAACTGAGTTTCCTTGAGAGCTGCTTGGAAGCCTGATGGTGTGTGAAGTTAGTGAGCCAAATGGAGTTGTTCTCCCACAAGAACCACTCGGTTGATCTTCTTCAATATGCCCTTCACCAACATGCAGTGTTTCCTTGATTGAATTAGCTCTCACACCAATATTTGCGTCTAGAGCCTTTGCATTGAGGGCTATCTGAAAACGGCTGTGGCTCTGAAGTTGCCTGTGAATGTGGAGTTGGTGCATGTGAAACCCGCATGTGGAGCATTCGTTTGTGTGGGATGCTCTACCAGGTTCATTCCTAGATAATGCACTCAAAGGGCACTAAGCATAGAGTGTGAAAACTGAGTTTCCTTGAGAGCTGCTTGGAAGCCTGATGGTGTGTGAAGTTAGTGAGCCAAATGGAGTTGTTCTCCCACAAGAACCACTCGGTTGATCCTTCTTCAATATGCCCTTCACCAACATGCAGTGTTTCCTTGATTGAATTAGCTCTCACACCAATATTTGCGTCTAGAGCCTTTGCATTGAGGGCTATCTGAAATGGCTGTGGCGCTGAAGTTGCCTGTGAATGTGGAGTTGGTGGCATGTGAAACCGCATGTGGAGCATTCGTTTGTGTGGCATGCTCACCAAGCTTCATTTCAGTCCTAGGCACTCAAAGGGCACTAAGCATAGAGTGTGAAAACTGAGTTTCCTTGAGAGCTGCTTGGAAGCCTGATGGTGTGTGAAGTTAGTGAGCCAAATGGAGTTGTTCTCCCACAAGAACCACTCGGCTGATCCTTCTTCAATATGCCCTTCACCAACATGCAGTGTTTCCTTGATTGAATTAGCTCTCACACCAATATTTGCGTCTAGAGCCTTTGCAGTGAGGGCTATCTGAAAACGGCTGTGGCGCTGAAGTTGCCTGAGAATGTGGAGTTGGTGGCATGTGAAACCCGCATGTGGAGCATTCGTTTGTGTGGGATGCTCTACCAGGTTCATTCCTAGATAATGCACTCAAAGGCACTAAGCATAGACTGAGTAAACTGAGTTTCCTTGAGAGCTGCTTGGAAGCCTGATGGTGTGTGAAGTTAGTGAGCCAAATGGAGTTGTTCTCCCACAAGAACCACTCGGCTGATCCTTCTTCAATATGCCCTTCACCAACATGCAGTGTTTCCTTGGTTGAATTAGCTCTCATACCAATATTTGCGTCTAGAGCCTTTGCATTGAGGGCTATCTGAAAACGGCTGTGGCGCTGAAGTTGCCTGTGAATGTGGAGTTGGTGGCATGTGAAACCCGCATGTGGAGCATTCGTTTGTGAGGGATGCTCTACCAGGTTCATTTCAGTCCTATGCACTCAAAGGGCACTAAGCATAGAGTGTGAAAACTGAGTTTCCTTGAGAGCTGCTTGGAAGCCTGATGGTGTGTGAAGTTAGTGAGCCAAATGGAGTTGTTCTCCCACAAGAACCACTCGGCTGATCCTTCTTCAATATGCCCTTCACCAACATGCAGTGTTTCCTTGATTGAATTAGCTCTCACACCAATATTTGCGTCTCGAGCCTTTGCATTGAGGGCTATCTGAAAACGGTTGTGGCGCTGAAGTTGCCTGAGAATGTGGAGTTGGTGGCATGTGAAACCCGCATGTGGAGCATTCGTTTGTGTGGGATGCTCTACCAGGTTCATTCCTAGATAATGCACTCAAAGGGCACTAAGCATAGAGTGTGAAAACTGAGTTTCCTTGAGAGCTGCTTGGAAGCCTGATGGTGTGTGAAGTTAGTGAGCCAAATGGAGTTGTTCTCCCACAAGAACCACTCGGCTGATCCTTCTTCAATATGCCCTTCACCAACATGCAGTGTTTCCTTGATTGAATTAGCTCTCACACCAATATTTGCGTCTAGAGCCTTTGCATTGAGGGCTATCTGAAAACGGCTGTGGCGCTGAAGTTGCCTGAGATTGTCGAATTGGTGGCATGTGAAACCCACATGTGGAGCATTCGTTTCTGTGGGATGCTCTACCAGGTTCATTCCTAGATAATGCACTCAAAGGGCACTAAGCATAGAGTGTGAAAACTGAGTTTCCTTGAGAGCTGCTTGGAAGCCTGATGGTGTGTGAAGTTAGTGAGCCAAATGGAGTTGTTCTCCCACAAGAACCACTCGGCTGATCCTTCTTCAATATGCCCTTCACCAACATGCAGTGTTTCCTTGATTGAATTAGCTCTCACACCAATATTTGCGTCTAGAGCCTTTGCATTGAGGGCTATCTGAAAACGGCTGTGGCGCTGAAGTTGCCTGTGAATGTGGAGTTGGTGGCATGTGAAACCCGCATGTGGAGCATTCGTTTGTGTGGGATGCTCTACCAGGTTCATTCCTAGATAATGCACTCAAAGGGCACTAAGCATAGAGTGTGAAAACTGAGTTTCCTTGAGAGCTGCTTGGAAGCCTGATGGTGTGTGAAGTTAGTGACTCAAATGGAGCTGTTCTCCCACAAGAACCACTCGGCTGATCCTTCTTCAATATGCCCTTCACCAACATGCAGTGTTTCCTTGATTGAATTAGCTCTCACACCAATATTTGCGTCTAGAGTCTTTGCATTGAGATCTATCTGAAAAAGGCTGTGGCGCTGAATTTGCCTGTCAATGTGGAATTGGTGGCATGTGAAACCCGCATGTGGAGCATTCGTTTGTGTGGGATGCTCTACCAGGTTCATTCCTAGATAATGCACTCAAAGGGCACTAAGCATAGAGTGTGAAAACTGAGTTTCCTTGAGAGCTGCTTGAAAGCCTGATGGTGTGTGAAGTTATTGAGCCAAATGGAGTTGTTCTCCCACAAGAACCACTCGGCTGATCCTTCTTCAATATGCCCTTCACCAACATGCAGTGTTTCCTTGATTGAATTAGCTCTCACACCAATATTTGCGTCTAGAGCCTTTGCATTGAGGTCTATCTGAAAACGACTGTGGCGCTGAAGTTGCCTGTGAATGTGGAGTTGGTGGCATGTGAAACCCGCATGTGGAGCATTCGTTTGTGTGGGATGCTCTACCAGGTTCATTCCTAGATAATGCACTCAAAGGGCACTAAGCATAGAGTGTGAAAACTGAGTTTCCTTGAGAGCTGCTTGGAAGCCTGATGGTGTGTGAAGTTAGTGAGCCAAATGGAGTTGTTCTCCCACAAGAACCACTCGGCTGATCCTTCTTCAATATGCACTTCACCAACATGCAGTGTTTCCTTGATTGAATTAGCTCTCACACCAATATTTGCGTCTAGAGCCTTTGCATTGAGGGCTATCTGAAAACGGTTGTGGCGCTGAAGTTGCCTGAGAATGTGGAGTTGGTGGCATGTGAAACCCGCATGTGGAGCATTCGTTTGTGTGGGATGCTCTACCAGGTTCATTCCTAGATAATGCACTCAAAGGGCACTAAGCATAGAGTGTGAAAACTGAGTTTCCTTGAGAGCTGCTTGGAAGCCTGATGGTGTGTGAAGTTAGTGAGCCAAATGGAGTTGTTCTCCCACAAGAACCACTCGGCTGATCCTTCTTCAATATGCCCTTCACCAACATGCAGTGTTTCCTTGATTGAATTAGCTCTCACACCAATATTTGCGTCTAGAGCCTTTGCATTGAGGGCTATCTGAAAATGGCTGTGGCGCTGAAGTTGCCTGTGAATGTGGAGTAGGTGGCATGTGAAACCCGCATGTGGAGCATTCGTTTGTGTGGGATGCTCTACCAGGTTCATTCCTAGATAATGCACTCAAAGGGCACTAAGCATAGAGTGTGAAAACTGAGTTTCCTTGAGAGCTGCTTGGAAGCCTGATGGTGTGTGAAGTTAGTGAGGCAAATGGAGTTGTTCTCCCACAAGAACCACTCGGCTGATCCTTCTTCAATATGCCCTTCACCAACATGCAGTGTTTCCTTGATTGAATTAGCTCTCACACCAATATTTGCGTCTAGAGCCTTTGCATTGAGGGCTATCTGAAAACGGCTGTGGCGCTGAAGTTGCCTGTGAATGTGGAGTTGGTGGCATGTGAAACCCGCATGTGGAGCATTCGTTTGTGTGGGATGCTCTACCAGGTTCATTCCTAGATAATGCACTCAAAGGGCACTAAGCATAGAGTGTGAAAACTGAGTTTCCTTGAGAGCTGCTTGGAAGCCTGATGGTGTGTGAAGTTAGTGAGTCAAATGGAGTTGTTCTCCCACAAGAACCACTCGGCTGATCCTTCTTCAATATGCCCTTCACCAACATGCAGTGTTTCCTTGATTGAATTAGCTCTCACACCAATATTTGCGTCTAGAGTCTTTGCATTGAGGGCTATCTGAAAAAGGCTGTGGCGCTGAAGTTGCCTGTGAATGTGGAGTTGGTGGCATGTGAAACCCGCATGTGGAGCATTCGTTTGTGTGGGATGCTCTACCAGGTTCATTCCTAGATAATGCACTCAAAGGGCACTAAGCATAGAGTGTGAAAACTGAGTTTCCTTGAGAGCTGCTTGAAAGCCTGATGGTGTGTGAAGTTATTGAGCCAAATGGAGTTGTTCTCCCACAAGAACCACTCGGCTGATCCTTATTCAATATGCCCTTCACCAACATGCAGTGTTTCCTTGATTGAATTAGCTCTCACACCAATATTTGCGTCTAGAGCCTTTGCATTGAGGTCTATCTGAAAACGGCTGTGGCGCTGAAGTTGCCTGTGAATGTGGAGTTGGTGGCATGTGAAACCCGCATGTGGAGCATTCGTTTGTGTATGATGCTCTACCAGGTTCATTCCTAGATAATGCACTCAAAGGGCACTAAGCATAGAGTGTGAAAACTGAGTTTCCTTGAGAGCTGCTTGGAAGCCTGATGGTGTGTGAAGTTAGTGAGCCAAATGGAGTTGTTCTCCCACAAGAACCACTCGGTTGATCCTTCTTCAATATGCCCTTCACCAACATGCAGTGTTTCCTTGATTGAATTAGCTCTCACACCAATATTTGCGTCTAGAACCTTTGCATTGAGGGCTATCTGAAAATGGCTGTGGCGCTGAAGTTGCCTGAGAATGTGGAGTTGGTGGCATGTGAAACCCGCATGTGGAGCATTTGTTTGTGTGGGATGCTCTACCACGTTCATTCCTAGATAATGCACTCAAAGTTCACTAAGCATAGAGTGTGTAAACTGAGTTTCCTTGAGAGCTGCTTGGAAGCCTGATGGTGTGTGAAGTTAGTGAGCCAAATGGAGTTGTTCTCCCACAAGAACCACTCGGCTGATCTTTCTTCAATATGCCCTTCACCAACATGCAGTGTTTCTTTGATTGAATTAGCTCTCACACCAATATTTGTGTCTAGAGCCTTTGCATTGAGGGCTATCTGAAAACGGCTGTGGCGCTGACGTTGCCTGTGAATGTGGAGTTGGTGGCATGTGAAACCCGCATGTGGAGCATTCGTTTGTGTGGGATACTCGCCAACCTTCATTTCAGTCCTAGGCACTCAAAGGGCACTAAGCATAGAGTGTGAAAACTGAGTTTCCTTGAGAGCTGCTTGAAAGCCTGATGGTGTGTGAAGTTATTGAGCCAAATGGAGTTGTTCTCCCACAAGAACCACTCGGCTGATCCTTATTCAATATGCCCTTCACCAACATGCAGTGTTTCCTTGATTGAATTAGCTCTCACACCAATATTTGCGTCTAGAGCCTTTGCATTGAGGTCTATCTGAAAACGACTGTGGCGCTGAAGTTGCCTGTGAATGTGGAGTTGGTGGCATGTGAAACCCGCATGTGGAGCATTCGTTTGTGTGGGATGCTCTACCAGGTTCATTCCTAGATAATGCACTCAAAGGGCACTAAGCATAGAGTGTGAAAACTGAGTTTCCTTGAGAGCTGCTTGGAAGCCTGATGGTGTGTGAAGTTAGTGAGCCCAATGGAGTTGTTCTCCCACAAGAACCACTCGGCTGATCCTTCTTCAATATGCCCTTCACCAACATGCAGTGTTTCCTTGATTGAATTAGCTCTCACACCAATATTTGCGTCTCGAGCCTTTGCATTGAGGGCTATCTGAAAACGGTTGTGGCGCTGAAGTTGCCTGAGAATGTGGAGTTGGTGGCATGTGAAACCCGCATGTGGAGCATTCGTTTGTGTGGGATGCTCTACCAGGTTCATTCCTAGATAATGCACTCAAAGGGCACTAAGCATAGAGTGTGAAAACTGAGTTTCCTTGAGAGCTGCTTGGAAGCCTGATGGTGTGTGAAGTTAGTGAGCCAAATGGAGTTGTTCTCCCACAAGAACCACTCGGCTGATCCTTCTTCAATATGCCCTTCACCAACATGCAGTGTTTCCTTGATTGAATTAGCTCTCACACCAATATTTGCGTCTAGAGTCTTTGCATTGAGGGCTATCTGAAAAAGGCTGTGGCGCTGAAGTTGCCTGTGAATGTGGAGTTGGTGGCATGTGAAACCCGCATGTGGAGCATTCGTTTGTGTGGGATGCTCTACCAGGTTCATTCCTAGATAATGCACTCAAAGGGCACTAAGCATAGAGTGTGAAAACTGAGTTTCCTTGAGAGCTGCTTGAAAGCCTGATGGTGTGTGAAGTTATTGAGCCAAATGGAGTTGTTCTCCCACAAGAACCACTCGGCTGATCCTTATTCAATATGCCCTTCACCAACATGCAGTGTTTCCTTGATTGAATTAGCTCTCACACCAATATTTGCGTCTAGAGCCTTTGCATTGAGGTCTATCTGAAAACGGCTGTGGCGCTGAAGTTGCCTGTGAATGTGGAGTTGGTGGCATGTGAAACCCGCATGTGGAGCATTCGTTTGTGTATGATGCTCTACCAGGTTCATTCCTAGATAATGCACTCAAAGGGCACTAAGCATAGAGTGTGAAAACTGAGTTTCCTTGAGAGCTGCTTGGAAGCCTGATGGTGTGTGAAGTTAGTGAGCCAAATGGAGTTGTTCTCCCACAAGAACCACTCGGTTGATCCTTCTTCAATATGCCCTTCACCAACATGCAGTGTTTCCTTGATTGAATTAGCTCTCACACCAATATTTGCGTCTAGAACCTTTGCATTGAGGGCTATCTGAAAATGGCTGTGGCGCTGAAGTTGCCTGAGAATGTGGAGTTGGTGGCATGTGAAACCCGCATGTGGAGCATTTGTTTGTGTGGGATGCTCTACCAGGTTCATTCCTAGATAATGCACTCAAAGTTCACTAAGCATAGAGTGTGTAAACTGAGTTTCCTTGAGAGCTGCTTGGAAGCCTGATGGTGTGTGAAGTTAGTGAGCCAAATGGAGTTGTTCTCCCACAAGAACCACTCGGCTGATCTTTCTTCAATATGCCCTTCACCAACATGCAGTGTTTCTTTGATTGAATTAGCTCTCACACCAATATTTGTGTCTAGAGCCTTTGCATTGAGGGCTATCTGAAAACGGCTGTGGCGCTGACGTTGCCTGTGAATGTGGAGTTGGTGGCATGTGAAACCCGCATGTGGAGCATTCGTTTGTGTGGGATGCTCTACCAGCTTCATTTCAGTCCTGGAAACTGAAAGGGCACTAAGCATAGAGTGTGAAAACTGAGTTTCCTTGAGAGCTGCTTGAAAGCCTGATGGTGTGTGAAGTTATTGAGCCAAATGGAGTTGTTCTCCCACAAGAACCACTCGGCTGATCCTTATTCAATATGCCCTTCACCAACATGCAGTGTTTCCTTGATTGAATTAGCTCTCACACCAATATTTGCGTCTAGAGCCTTTGCATTGAGGTCTATCTGAAAACGACTGTGGCGCTGAAGTTGCCTGTGAATGTGGAGTTGGTGGCATGTGAAACCCGCATGTGGAGCATTCGTTTGTGTGGGATGCTCTACCAGGTTCATTCCTAGATAATGCACTCAAAGGGCACTAAGCATAGAGTGTGAAAACTGAGTTTCCTTGAGAGCTGCTTGGAAGCCTGATGGTGTGTGAAGTTAGTGAGCCCAATGGAGTTGTTCTCCCACAAGAACCACTCGGCTGATCCTTCTTCAATATGCCCTTCACCAACATGCAGTGTTTCCTTGATTGAATTAGCTCTCACACCAATATTTGCGTCTCGAGCCTTTGCATTGAGGGCTATCTGAAAACGGTTGTGGCGCTGAAGTTGCCTGAGAATGTGGAGTTGGTGGCATGTGAAACCCGCATGTGGAGCATTCGTTTGTGTGGGATGCTCTACCAGGTTCATTCCTAGATAATGCACTCAAAGGGCACTAAGCATAGAGTGTGAAAACTGAGTTTCCTTGAGAGCTGCTTGGAAGCCTGATGGTGTGTGAAGTTAGTGAGCCAAATGGAGTTGTTCTCCCACAAGAACCACTCGGCTGATCCTTCTTCAATATGCCCTTCACCAACATGCAGTGTTTCCTTGATTGAATTAGCTCTCACACCAATATTTGCGTCTAGAGCCTTTGCATTGAGGGCTATCTGAAAACGGCTGTGGCGCTGAAGTTGCCTGTGAATGTGGAGTTGGTGGCATGTGAAACCCGCATGTGGAGCATTCGTTTGTGTGGGATGCTCTACCAGGTTCATTCCTAGATAATGCACTCAAAGGGCACTAAGCATAGAGTGTGAAAACTGAGTTTCCTTGAGAGCTGCTTGGAAGCCTGATGGTGTGTGAAGTTAGTGAGGCAAATGGAGTTGTTCTCCCACAAGAACCACTCGGCTGATCCTTCTTCAATATGCCCTTCACCAACATGCAGTGTTTCCTTGATTGAATTAGCTCTCACACCAATATTTGCGTCTAGAGCCTTTGCATTGAGGGCTATCTGAAAACGGCTGTGGCGCTGAAGTTGCCTGTGAATGTGGAGTTGGTGGCATGTGAAACCCGCATGTGGAGCATTCGTTTGTGTGGGATGCTCTACCAGGTTCATTCCTAGATAATGCACTCAAAGGGCACTAAGCATAGAGTGTGAAAACTGAGTTTCCTTGAGAGCTGCTTGGAAGCCTGATGGTGTGTGAAGTTAGTGAGTCAAATGGAGTTGTTCTCCCACAAGAACCACTCGGCTGATCCTTCTTCAATATGCCCTTCACCAACATGCAGTGTTTCCTTGATTGAATTATCCCCCACACCAATATTTGCGTCTAGAGCCTTTGCATTGAGGGCTATCTGAAAAAGGCTGTGGCGCTGAAGTTGCCTGTGAATGTGGAGTTGGTGGCATGTGAAACCCGCATGTGGAGCATTCGTTTGTGTGGGATGCTCTACCAGGTTCATTCCTAGATAATGCACTCAAAGGGCACTAAGCATAGAGTGTGAAAACTGAGTTTCCTTGAGAGCTGCTTGAAAGCCTGATGGTGTGTGAAGTTATTGAGCCAAATGGAGTTGTTCTCCCACAAGAACCACTCGGCTGATCCTTATTCAATATGCCCTTCACCAACATGCAGTGTTTCCTTGATTGAATTAGCTCTCACACCAATATTTGCGTCTAGAGCCTTTGCATTGAGGTCTATCTGAAAACGGCTGTGGCGCTGAAGTTGCCTGTGAATGTGGAGTTGGTGGCATGTGAAACCCGCATGTGGAGCATTCGTTTGTGTATGATGCTCTACCAGGTTCATTCCTAGATAATGCACTCAAAGGGCACTAAGCATAGAGTGTGAAAACTGAGTTTCCTTGAGAGCTGCTTGGAAGCCTGATGGTGTGTGAAGTTAGTGAGCCAAATGGAGTTGTTCTCCCACAAGAACCACTCGGTTGATCCTTCTTCAATATGCCCTTCACCAACATGCAGTGTTTCCTTGATTGAATTAGCTCTCACACCAATATTTGCGTCTAGAACCTTTGCATTGAGGGCTATCTGAAAATGGCTGTGGCGCTGAAGTTGCCTGAGAATGTCGAGTTGGTGGCATGTGAAACCCGCATGTGGAGCATTTGTTTGTGTGGGATGCTCTACCAGGTTCATTCCTAGATAATGCACTCAAAGTTCACTAAGCATAGAGTGTGTAAACTGAGTTTCCTTGAGAGCTGCTTGGAAGCCTGATGGTGTGTGAAGTTAGTGAGCCAAATGGAGTTGTTCTCCCACAAGAACCACTCGGCTGATCCTTCTTCAATATGCCCTTCACCAACATGCAGTGTTTCCTTGATTGATTTAGCTCTCACACCAATATTTGCGTCTAGAGCCTATGCATTGAGGACTATCTGAAAACGGCTGTGGCGCTGAAGTTGCCTGTCAATGTGGAGTTGGTGGCATGTGAAACCCGCATGTGGAGCATTCGTTTGTGTGGGATGCTCTACCAGGTTCATTCCTAGATAATGCACTCAAAGGGCACTAGGCTTAGAGTGTGAAAACTGAGTTTCCTTGAGAGCTGCTTGGAAGCCTGATGGTGTGTGAAGTTAGTGAGCCCAATGGAGTTGTTCTCCCACAAGAACCACTCGGCTGATCCTTCTTCAATATGCCCTTCACCAACATGCAGTGTTTCCTTGATTGAATTAGCTCTCACACCAATATTTGCGTCTCGAGCCTTTGCATTGAGGGCTATCTGAAAACGGTTGTGGCGCTGAAGTTGCCTGAGAATGTGGAGTTGGTGGCATGTGAAACCCGCATGTGGAGCATTCGTTTGTGTGGGATGCTCTACCAGGTTCATTCCTAGATAATGCACTCAAAGGGCACTAAGCATAGAGTGTGAAAACTGAGTTTCCTTGAGAGCTGCTTGGAAGCCTGATGGTGTGTGAAGTTAGTGAGCCAAATGGAGTTGTTCTCCCACAAGAACCACTCGGCTGATCCTTCTTCAATATGCCCTTCACCAACATGCAGTGTTTCCTTGATTGAATTAGCTCTCACACCAATATTTGCGTCTAGAGCCTTTGCATTGAGGGCTATCTGAAAACGGCTGTGGCGCTGAAGTTGCCTGTGAATGTGGAGTTGGTGGCATGTGAAACCCACATGTGGAGCATTCGTTTGTGTGGGATGCTCTACCAGGTTCATTCCTAGATAATGCACTCAAAGGGCACTAGGCTTAGAGTGTGAAAACTGAGTTTCCTTGAGAGCTGCTTGGAAGCCTGATGGTGTGTGAAGTTAGTGAGGCAAATGGAGTTGTTCTCCCACAAGAACCACTCGGCTGATCCTTCTTCAATATGCCCTTCACCAACATGCAGTGTTTCCTTGATTGAATTAGCTCTCACACCAATATTTGCGTCTAGAGCCTTTGCATTGAGGTCTATCTGAAAACGGCTGTGGCGCTGAAGTTGCCTGTGAATGTGGAGTTGGTGGCATGTGAAACCCGCATGTGGAGCATTCGTTTGTGTATGATGCTCTACCAGGTTCATTCCTAGATAATGCACTCAAAGGGCACTAAGCATAGAGTGTGAAAACTGAGTTTCCTTGAGAGCTGCTTGGAAGCCTGATGGTGTGTGAAGTTAGTGAGCCAAATGGAGTTGTTCTCCCACAAGAACCACTCGGTTGATCCTTCTTCAATATGCCCTTCACCAACATGCAGTGTTTCCTTGATTGAATTAGCTCTCACACCAATATTTGCGTCTAGAACCTTTGCATTGAGGGCTATCTGAAAATGGCTGTGGCGCTGAAGTTGCCTGAGAATGTCGAGTTGGTGGCATGTGAAACCCGCATGTGGAGCATTTGTTTGTGTGGGATGCTCTACCAGGTTCATTCCTAGATAATGCACTCAAAGTTCACTAAGCATAGAGTGTGTAAACTGAGTTTCCTTGAGAGCTGCTTGGAAGCCTGATGGTGTGTGAAGTTAGTGAGCCAAATGGAGTTGTTCTCCCACAAGAACCACTCGGCTGATCCTTCTTCAATATGCCCTTCACCCACCTGCAGTGTTTCCTTGATTGAATTAGCTCTCACACCAATATTTGCGTCTAGAGCCTATGCATTGAGGACTATCTGAAAACGGCTGTGGCGCTGAAGTTGCCTGTCAATGTGGAGTTGGTGGCATGTGAAACCCGCATGTGGAGCATTCGTTTGTGTATGATGCTCTACCAGGTTCATTCCTAGATAATGCACTCAAAGGGCACTAAGCATAGAGTGTGAAAACTGAGTTTCCTTGAGAGCTGCTTGGAAGCCTGATGGTGTGTGAAGTTAGTGAGCCAAATGGAGTTGTTCTCCCACAAGAACCACTCGGTTGATCCTTCTTCAATATGCCCTTCACCAACATGCAGTGTTTCCTTGATTGAATTAGCTCTCACACCAATATTTGCGTCTAGAGCCTTTGCATTGAGGGCTATCTGAAAACGGCTGTGGCTCTGAAGTTGCCTGTGAATGTGGAGTTGGTGGCATGTGAAACCCGCATGTGGAGCATTCGTTTGTGTGGGATGCTCTACCAGGTTCATTCCTAGATAATGCACTCAAAGGGCACTAAGCATAGAGTGTGAAAACTGAGTTTCCTTGAGAGCTGCTTGGAAGCCTGATGGTGTGTGAAGTTAGTGAGCCAAATGGAGTTGTTCTCCCACAAGAACCACTCGGTTGATCCTTCTTCAATATGCCCTTCACCAACATGCAGTGTTTCCTTGATTGAATTAGCTCTCACACCAATATTTGCGTCTAGAGCCTTTGCATTGAGGGCTATCTGAAAATGGCTGTGGCGCTGAAGTTGCCTGTGAATGTGGAGTTGGTGGCATGTGAAACCCGCATGTGGAGCATTCGTTTGTGTGGCATGCTCACCAAGCTTCATTTCAGTCCTAGGCACTCAAAGGGCACTAAGCATAGAGTGTGAAAACTGAGTTTCCTTGAGAGCTGCTTGGAAGCCTGATGGTGTGTGAAGTTAGTGAGCCAAATGGAGTTGTTCTCCCACAAGAACCACTCGGCTGATCCTTCTTCAATATGCCCTTCACCAACATGCAGTGTTTCCTTGATTGAATTAGCTCTCACACCAATATTTACGTCTAGAGCCTTTGCATTGAGGGCTATCTGAAAACGGCTGTGGCGCTGAAGTTGCCTGTGAATGTGGAGTTGGTGGCATGTGAAACCCGCATGTGGAGCATTCGTTTGTGTGGGATGCTCTACCAGCTTCGTTTGAGTCCTATGCACTCAAAGGGCACTAAGCATAGAGTGTGAAAACTGAGTTTCCTTGAGAGCTGCTTGGAAGCCTGATGGTGTGTGAAGTTAGTGAGCCAAATGGAGTTGTTCTCCCACAAGAACCACTCGGCTGATCTTTCTTCAATATGCCCTTCACCAACATGCAGTGTTTCTTTGATTGAATTAGCTCTCACACCAATATTTGTGTCTAGAGCCTTTGCATTGAGGGCTATCTGAAAACGGCTGTGGCGCTGAAGTTGCCTGAGAATGTGGAGTTGGTGGCATGTGAAACCCGCATGTGGAGCATTCGTTTGTGTGGGATGCTCTACCAGCTTCATTTCAGTCCTAGAAACTGAAAGGGCACTAAGCATAGAGTGTGAAAACTGAGTTTCCTTGAGAGCTGCTTGGCAGCCTGATGGTGTGTGAAGTTAGTGAGCCAAATGGAGTTGTTCTCCCACAAGAACCACTCGGCTGATCCTTCTTCAATATGCCCTTCACCAACATGCAGTGTTTCCTTGATTGAATTAGCTCTCACACCAATATTTGCGTCTAGAGCCTTTGCAGTGAGGGCTATCTGAAAACGGCTGTGGCGCTGAAGTTGCCTGTGAATGTGGAGTTGGTGGCATGTGAAACCCGCATGTGGAGCATTCGTTTGTGTGGCATGCTCTACCAGGTTCATTCCTAGATAATGCATTCAAAGGGCACTAAGCATAGAGTGTGAAAACTGAGTTTCCTTGAGAGCTGCTTGGAAGCCTGATGGTGTGTGAAGTTAGTGAGTCAAATGGAGTTGTTCTCCCACAAGAACCACTCGGCTGATCCTTCTTTAATATGCCCTTCACCAACATGCAGTGTTTCCTTGATTGAATTAGCTCTCACACCAATATTTGCGTCTATAGCCTTTGCATTGAGGGCTATCTGAAAACGGCTGTGGCGCTGAAGTTGCCTGAGAATGTCGAGTTGGTGGCATGTGAAACCCGCATGTGGAGCATTCGTTTGTGTGGGATGCTCTACCAGGTTCATTCCTAGATAATGCACTCAAAGGCACTAAGCATAGAGTGTGAAAACTGAGTTTCCTTGAGAGCTGCTTGGAAGCCTGATGGTGTGTGAAGTTAGTGAGCCAAATGGAGTTGTTCTCCCACAAGAACCACTCGGCTGATCTTTCTTCAATATGCCCTTCACCAACATGCAGTGTTTCTTTGATTGAATTAGCTCTCACACCAATATTTGTGTCTAGAGCCTTTGCATTGAGGGCTATCTGAAAACGGCTGTGGCGCTGAAGTTGCCTGTGAATGTGGAGTTGGTGGCATGTGAAACCCGCATGTGGAGCATTCGTTTGTGTGGGATGCTCTACCAGCTTCATTTCAGTCCTAGAAACTGAAAGGGCACTAAGCATAGAGTGTGAAAACTGAGTTTCCTTGAGAGCTGCTTGGAAGCCTGATGGTGTGTGAAGTTAGTGAGCCAAATGGAGTTGTTCTCCCACAAGAACCACTCGGCTGATCCTTCTTCAATATGCCCTTCACCAACATGCAGTGTTTCCTTGATTGAATTAGCTCTCACACCAATATTTGCGTCTAGAGCCTTTGCAGTGAGGGCTATCTGAAAACGGCTGTGGCGCTGAAGTTGCCTGTGAATGTGGAGTTGGTGGCATGTGAAACCCGCATGTGGAGCATTCGTTTGTGTGGGATGCTCTACCAGGTTCATTCCTAGATAATGCACTCAAAGGGCACTAAGCATAGAGTGTGAAAACTGAGTTTCCTTGAGAGCTGCTTGGAAGCCTGATGGTGTGTGAAGTTAGTGAGTCAAATGGAGTTGTTCTCCCACAAGAACCACTCGGCTGATCCTTCTTTAATATGCCCTTCACCAACATGCAGTGTTTCCTTGATTGAATTAGCTCTCACACCAATATTTGCGTCTAGAGCCTTTGCATTGAGGGCTATCTGAAAACGGCTGTGGCGCTGAAGTTGCCTGAGAATGTCGAGTTGGTGGCATGTGAAACCCGCATGTGGAGCATTCGTTTGTGTGGGATGCTCTACCACGTTCATTCCTAGATAATGCACTCAAAGGCACTAAGCATAGACTGAGTAAACTGAGTTTCCTTGAGAGCTGCTTGGAAGCCTGATGGTGTGTGAAGTTAGTGAGCGAAATGGAGTTGTTCTCCCACAAGAACCACTCGGCTGATCCTTCTTCAATATGCCCTTCACCAACATGCAGTGTTTCCTTGATTGAATTAGCTCTCACACCAATTTTTTAGTCTAGATCCTGTGCATTGAGGGCTATCTGAAAACGGCTGTGGCGCTGAAGTTGCCTGTGAATGTGGAGTTGGTGGCATGTGAAACCCGCATGTGGAGCATTCGTTTGTGTGGGATGCTCTACCAGGTTCATTCCTAGATAATGCACTCAAAGGGCACTAAGCATAGAGTGTGAAAACTGAGTTTCCTTGAGAGCTGCTTGGAAGCCTGATGGCGTGTGAAGTTAGTGAGCCAAATGGAGTTGTTCTCCCACAAGAACCACTCGGCGGATCCTTCTTTAATATGCCCTTCACCAACATGCAGTGTTTCCTTGATTGAATTAGCTCTCACATCAATATTTGCGTCTAGAGCCTTTGCATTGAGGGCTATCTGAAAAAGGCTGTGGCGCTGAAGTTGCCTGTGAATGTGGAGTTGGTGGCATGTGAAACCCGCATGTGGAGCATTCGTTTGTGTGGGATGCTTTACCAGCTTCATTTGAGTCCTAGGCACTCAAAGGGCACTAAGCATAGAGTGTGAAAACTGAGTTTCCTTGAGAGCTGCTTGGAAGCCTGATGGTGTGTGAAGTTAGTGAGCCCAATGGAGTTGTTCTCCCACAAGAACCACTCGGCTGATCCTTCTTCAATATGCCCTTCACCAACATGCATTGTTTCCTTGATTGAATTAGCTCTCATACCAATATTTGCGTCTAGAGCCTTTGCATTGAGGGCTATCTGAAAACGGCTGTGGCGCTGAAGTTGCCTGTGAATGTGGAGTTGGTGGCATGTGAAACCCGCATGTGGAGCATTTGTTTGTGAGGGATGCTCTACCAGGATCATTTCAGTCCTAGGCACTCAAAGGGCACTAAGCATAGAGTGTGAAAACTGAGTTTCCTTGAGAGCTGCTTGGAAGCCTGATGGTGTGTGAAGTTAGTGAGCCAAATGGAGTTGTTCTCCCACAAGAACCACTCGGCTGATCCTTCTTCAATATGCCCTTCACCAACATGCAGTGTTTCCTTGATTGAATTAGCTCTCACACCAATATTTGCGTCTAGAGCCTTTGCATTGAGGGCTATCTGAAAACGGTTGTGGCGCTGAAGTTGCCTGAGAATGTGGAGTTGGTGGCATGTGAAACCCGCATGTGGAGCATTCGTTTGTGTGGGATGCTCTACCACGTTCATTCCTAGATAATGCACTCAAAGGCACTAAGCATAGACTGAGTAAACTGAGTTTCCTTGAGAGCTGCTTGGAAGCCTGATGGTGTGTGAAGTTAGTGAGCGAAATGGAGTTGTTCTCCCACAAGAACCACTCGGCTGATCCTTCTTCAATATGCCCTTCACCAACATGCAGTGTTTCCTTGATTGAATTAGCTCTCACACCAATTTTTTAGTCTAGATCCTGTGCATTGAGGGCTATCTGAAAACGGCTGTGGCGCTGAAGTTGCCTGTGAATGTGGAGTTGGTGGCATGTGAAACCCGCATGTGGAGCATTCGTTTGTGTGGGATGCTCTACCAGGTTCATTCCTAGATAATGCACTCAAAGGGCACTAAGCATAGAGTGTGAAAACTGAGTTTCCTTGAGAGCTGCTTGGAAGCCTGATGGCGTGTGAAGTTAGTGAGCCAAATGGAGTTGTTCTCCCACAAGAACCACTCGGCGGATCCTTCTTTAATATGCCCTTCACCAACATGCAGTGTTTCCTTGATTGAATTAGCTCTCACATCAATATTTGCGTCTAGAGCCTTTGCATTGAGGGCTATCTGAAAAAGGCTGTGGCGCTGAAGTTGCCTGTGAATGTGGAGTTGGTGGCATGTGAAACCCGCATGTGGAGCATTCGTTTGTGTGGGATGCTTTACCAGCTTCATTTGAGTCCTAGGCACTCAAAGGGCACTAAGCATAGAGTGTGAAAACTGAGTTTCCTTGAGAGCTGCTTGGAAGCCTGATGGTGTGTGAAGTTAGTGAGCCCAATGGAGTTGTTCTCCCACAAGAACCACTCGGCTGATCCTTCTTCAATATGCCCTTCACCAACATGCATTGTTTCCTTGATTGAATTAGCTCTCATACCAATATTTGCGTCTAGAGCCTTTGCATTGAGGGCTATCTGAAAACGGCTGTGGCGCTGAAGTTGCCTGTGAATGTGGAGTTGGTGGCATGTGAAACCCGCATGTGGAGCATTTGTTTGTGAGGGATGCTCTACCAGGATCATTTCAGTCCTAGGCACTCAAAGGGCACTAAGCATAGAGTGTGAAAACTGAGTTTCCTTGAGAGCTGCTTGGAAGCCTGATGGTGTGTGAAGTTAGTGAGCCAAATGGAGTTGTTCTCCCACAAGAACCACTCGGCTGATCCTTCTTCAATATGCCCTTCACCAACATGCAGTGTTTCCTTGATTGAATTAGCTCTCACACCAATATTTGCGTCTAGAGCCTTTGCATTGAGGGCTATCTGAAAACGGTTGTGGCGCTGAAGTTGCCTGAGAATGTGGAGTTGGTGGCATGTGAAACCCGCATGTGGAGCATTCGTTTGTGTGGGATGCTCTACCACGTTCATTCCTAGATAATGCACTCAAAGGCACTAAGCATAGACTGAGTAAACTGAGTTTCCTTGAGAGCTGCTTGGAAGCCTGATGGTGTGTGAAGTTAGTGAGCCAAATGGAGTTGTTCTCCCACAAGAACCACTCGGCTGATCTTTCTTCAATATGCCCTTCACCAACATGCAGTGTTTCTTTGATTGAATTAGCTCTCACACCAATATTTGTGTCTAGAGCCTTTGCATTGAGGGCTATCTGAAAACGGCTGTGGCGCTGAAGTTGCCTGTGAATGTGGAGTTGGTGGCATGTGAAACCCGCATGTGGAGCATTCGTTTGTGTGGCATGCTCTACCAGCTTCATTTCAGTCCTAGAAACTGAAAGGGCACTAAGCATAGAGTGTGAAAACTGAGTTTCCTTGAGAGCTGCTTGGAAGCCTGATGGTGTGTGAAGTTAGTGAGCCAAATGGAGTTGTTCTCCCACAAGAACCACTCGGCTGATCCTTCTTCAATATGCCCTTCACCAACATGCAGTGTTTCCTTGATTGAATTAGCTCTCACACCAATATTTGCGTCTAGAGCCTTTGCAGTGAGGGCTATCTGAAAACGGCTGTGGCGCTGAAGTTGCCTGTGAATGTGGAGTTGGTGGCATGTGAAACCCGCATGTGGAGCATTCGTTTGTGTGGGATGCTCTACCAGGTTCATTCCTAGATAATGCACTCAAAGGGCACTAAGCATAGAGTGTGAAAACTGAGTTTCCTTGAGAGCTGCTTGGAAGCCTGATGGTGTGTGAAGTTAGTGAGTCAAATGGAGTTGTTCTCCCACAAGAACCACTCGGCTGATCCTTCTTTAATATGCCCTTCACCAACATGCAGTGTTTCCTTGATTGAATTAGCTCTCACACCAATATTTGCGTCTAGAGCCTTTGCATTGAGGGCTATCTGAAAACGGCTGTGGCGCTGAAGTTGCCTGAGAATGTCGAGTTGGTGGCATGTGAAACCCGCATGTGGAGCATTCGTTTGTGTGGGATGCTCTACCACGTTCATTCCTAGATAATGCACTCAAAGGCACTAAGCATAGACTGAGTAAACTGAGTTTCCTTGAGAGCTGCTTGGAAGCCTGATGGTGTGTGAAGTTAGTGAGCGAAATGGAGTTGTTCTCCCACAAGAACCACTCGGCTGATCCTTCTTCAATATGCCCTTCACCAACATGCAGTGTTTCCTTGATTGAATTAGCTCTCACACCAATTTTTTAGTCTAGATCCTGTGCATTGAGGGCTATCTGAAAACGGCTGTGGCGCTGAAGTTGCCTGTGAATGTGGAGTTGGTGGCATGTGAAACCCGCATGTGGAGCATTCGTTTGTGTGGGATGCTCTACCAGGTTCATTCCTAGATAATGCACTCAAAGGGCTCTAAGCATAGAGTGTGAAAACTGAGTTTCCTTGAGAGCTGCTTGGAAGCCTGATGGCGTGTGAAGTTAGTGAGCCAAATGGAGTTGTTCTCCCACAAGAACCACTCGGCGGATCCTTCTTTAATATGCCCTTCACCAACATGCAGTGTTTCCTTGATTGAATTAGCTCTCACATCAATATTTGCGTCTAGAGCCTTTGCATTGAGGGCTATCTGAAAACGGCTGTGGCGCTGAAGTTGCCTGTGAATGTGGAGTTGGTGGCATGTGAAACCCGCATGTGGAGCATTCGTTTGTGTGGGATGCTTTACCAGCTTCATTTGAGTCCTAGGCACTCAAAGGGCACTAAGCATAGAGTGTGAAAACTGAGTTTCCTTGAGAGCTGCTTGGAAGCCTGATGGTGTGTGAAGTTAGTGAGTCAAATGGAGTTGTTCTCCCACAAGAACCACTCGGCTGATCCTTCTTCAATATGCCCTTCACCAACATGCATTGTTTCCTTGATTGAATTAGCTCTCATACCAATATTTGCGTCTAGAGCCTTTGCATTGAGGGCTATCTGAAAACGGCTGTGGCGCTGAAGTTGCCTGTGAATGTGGAGTTGGTGGCATGTGAAACCCGCATGTGGAGCATTCGTTTGTGAGGGATGCTCTACCAGGATCATTTCAGTCCTAGGCACTCAAAGGGCACTAAGCATAGAGTGTGAAAACTGAGTTTCCTTGAGAGCTGCTTGGAAGCCTGATGGTGTGTGAAGTTAGTGAGCCAAATGGAGTTGTTCTCCCACAAGAACCACTCGGCTGATCCTTCTTCAATATGCCCTTCACCAACATGCAGTGTTTCCTTGATTGAATTAGCTCTCACACCAATATTTGCATCTAGAGCCTTTGCATTGAGGGCTATCTGAAAATGGCTGTGGCGCTGAAGTTGCCTGTGAATGTGGAGTTGGTGGCATGTGAAACCCGCATGTGGAGCATTCGTTTGTGTGGGATGCTCTACCAGGTTCATTCCTAGATAATGCACTCAAAGGGCACTAAGCATAGAGTGTGAAAACTGAGTTTCCTTGAGAGCTGCTTGGAAGCCTGATGGTGTGTGAAGTTAGTGAGCCAAATGGAGTTGTTCTCCCACAAGAACCACTCGGCTGATCCTTCTTCAATATGCCCTTCACCAACATGCAGTGTTTCCTTGATTGAATTAGCTCTCACACCAATATTTGCGTCTCGAGCCTTTGCATTGAGGGCTATCTGAAAACGGCTGTGGCGCTGAAGTTGCCTGTGAATGTGGAGTTGGTGGCATGTGAAACCCGCATGTGGAGCATTCGTTTGTGTGGGATGCTCTACCAGGTTCATTCCTAGATAATGCACTCAAAGGGCACTAAGCATAGAGTGTGAAAACTGAGTTTCCTTGAGAGCTGCTTGGAAGCCTGATGGTGTGTGAAGTTAGTGAGCCAAATGGAGTTGTTCTCCCACAAGAACCACTCGGCTGATCCTTCTTCAATATGCCCTTCACCAACATGCAGTGTTTATTTGATTGAATTAGCTCTCACACCAATATTTGCGTCTAGAGCCTTTGCATTGAGGGCTATCTGAAAATGGCTGTGGCGCTGAAGTTGCCTGAGAATGTCGAGTTGGTGGCATGTGAAACCCGCATGTGGAGCATTCGTTTGTGTGGGATGCTCTACCAGGTTCATTCCTAGATAATGCACTCAAAGGGCACTAAGCATAGAGTGTGAAAACTGAGTTTCCTTGAGAGCTGCTTGGAAGCCTGATGGTGTGTGAAGTTAGTGAGCCAAATGGAGTTGTTCTCCCACAAGAACCACTCGGCTGATCCTTCTTCAATATGCCCTTCACCAACATGCAGTGTTTCCTTGATTGAATTAGCTCTCACACCAATATTTGCGTCTAGAGCCTTTGCATTGAGGGCTATCTGAAAATGGCTGTGGCGCTGAAGTTGCCTGAGAATGTCGAGTTGGTGGCATGTGAAACCCGCATGTGGAGCATTTGTTTGTGTGGGATGCTCTACCAGGTTCATTCCTAGATAATGCACTCAAAGTTCACTAAGCATAGAGTGTGTAAACTGAGTTTCCTTGAGAGCTGCTTGGAAGCCTGATGGTGTGTGAAGTTAGTGAGCCAAATGGAGTTGTTCTCCCACAAGAACCACTCGGCTGATCCTTCTTCAATATGCCCTTCACCAACATGCAGTGTTTCCTTGATTGAATTAGCTCTCACACCAATATTTGCGTCTCGAGCCTTTGCATTGAGGGCTATCTGAAAACGGCTGTGGCGCTGAAGTTGCCTGTGAATGTGGAGTTGGTGGCATGTGAAACCCGCATGTGGAGCATTTGTTTGTGTGGGATGCTCTACCAGGTTCATTCCTAGATAATGCACTCAACAAAGGGCACTAAGCATAGAGTGTGAAAACTGAGTTTCCTTGAGAGCTGCTTGGAAGCCTGATGGTGTGTGAAGTTAGTGAGCCAAATGGAGTTGTTCTCCCACAAGAACCACTTGGCTGATCCTTCTTCAATTTGCCCTTCACCAACATGCAGTGTTTCCTTGATTGAATTAGCTCTCACACCAATATTTGCGTCTAGAGCCTTTGCATTGAGGGCTATCTGAAAACGGCTGTGGCGCTGAAGTTGCCTGTGAATGTGGAGTTGGTGGCATGTGAAACCCGCATGTGGAGCATTCGTTTGTGTGGCATGCTCACCAAACTTCATTTCAGTCCTAGGCACTCAAAGGGCACTAAGCATAGAGTGTGAAAACTGAGTTTCCTTGAGAGCTGCTTGGAAGCCTGATGGTGTGTGAAGTTAGTGAGCCAAATGGAGTTGGTCTCCCACAAGAAACCACTCGGCTGATCCTTCTTCAATATGCCCTTCACCAACATGCAGTGTTTCCTTGATTGAATTAGCTCTCACACCAATATTTGCGTCTAGAGCCTTTGCATTGAGGGCTATCTGAAAACGGCTGTGGCGCTGAAGTTGCCTGTGAATGTGGAGTTGGTGGCATGTGAAACCCGCATGTGGAGCATTCGTTTGTGTGGCATGCTCTACCAGGTTCATTCCAAGATAATGCACTCAAAGGGCACTAAGCATAGAGTGTGAAAACTGAGTTTCCTTGAGAGCTGCTTGGAAGCCTGATGGTGTGTGAAGTTAGTGAGTCAAATGGAGTTGTTCTCCCACAAGAACCACTCGGCTGATCCTTCTTCAATATGCCCTTCACCAACATGCAGTGTTTCCTTGATTGAATTAGCTCTCACACCAATATTTGCGTCTAGAGCCTTTGCATTGAGGGCTATCTGAAAACGGCTGTGGCGCTGAAGTTGCCCTGAGAATGTCGAGTTGGTGGCATGTGAAACCCGCATGTGGAGCATTCGTTTGTGTGGCATGCTCTACCAGGTTCATTCCTAGATAATGCACTCAAAGGGCACTAAGCATAGAGTGTGAAAACTGAGTTTCCTTGAGAGCTGCTTGGAAGCCTGATGGTGTGTGAAGTTAGTGAGCCAAATGGAGTTGTTCTCCCACAAGAACCACTCTGCTGATCCTTCTTCAATATGCCCTTCACCAACATGCAGTGTTTCCTTGATTGAATTAGCTCTCACACCAATATTTGCGTCTCGAGCCTTTGCATTGAGGGCTATCTGAAAACGGCTGTGGCGCTGAAGTTGCCTGTGAATGTGGAGTTGGTGGCATGTGAAACCCGCATGTGGAGCATTCGTTTGTGTGGGATGCTCTACCAGGTTCATTCCTAGATAATGCACTCAAAGGGCACTAAGCATAGAGTGTGAAAAACTGAGTTTCCTTGAGAGCTGCTTGGAAGGCCTGATGGTGTGTGAAGTTAGTGAGCCAAATGGAGTTGTTCTCCCACAAGAACCACTCGGCTGATCCTTCTTCAATATGCCCTTCACCAACATGCAGTGTTTATTTGATTGAATTAGCTCTCACACCAATATTTGCGTCTAGAGCCTTTGCATTGAGGGGCTATCTGAAAATGGCTGTGGCGCTGAAGTTGCCTGAGAATGTGGAGTTGGTGGCATGTGAAAACCCGCATGTGGAGCATTCGTTTGTGTGGGATGCTCTACCAGGTTCATTCCTAGATAATGCACTCAAAGGGCACTAAGCATAGAGTGTGAAAACTGAGTTTCCTTGAGAGCTGCTTGGAAGCCTGATGGTGTGTGAAGTTAGTGAGCCAAATGGAGTTGTTCTCCCACAAGAACCACTCGGCTGATCCTTCTTCAATATGCCCTTCACCAACATGCAGTGTTTCCTTGATTGAATTAGCTCTCACACCAATATTTGCGTCTAGAGCCTTTGCATTGAGGGCTATCTGAAAAATGGCTGTGGCGCTGAAGTTGCCTGAGAATGTCGAGTTGGTGGCATGTGAAACCCGCATGTGGAGCATTTGTTTGTGTGGGATGCTCTACCAGGTTCATTCCTAGATAATGCACTCAAAGTTCACTAAGCATAGAGTGTGTAAAACTGAGTTTCCTTGAGAGCTGCTTGGAAGCCTGATGGTGTGTGAAGTTAGTGAGCCAAATGGAGTTGTTCTCCCACAAGAACCACTCGGCTGATCCTTCTTCAATATGCCCTTCACCAACATGCAGTGTTTCCTTGATTGAATTAGCTCTCACACCAATATTTGCGTCTAGAGCCTTTGCAGTGAGGGCTATCTGAAAACGGCTGTGGCGCTGAAGTTGAATGTGAATTTGGAGTTGGTGGCATGTGAAACCCGCATGTGGAGCATTCGTTTGTGTGGGATGCTCTACCAGGTTCATTCCTGGATAATGCACTCAACAAAGGGCACTAAGCATAGAGTGTGAAAAACTGAGTTTCCTTGAGAGCTGCTTGGAAGCCTGATGGTGTGTGAAGTTAGTGAGCCAAATGGAGTTGTTCTCCCACAAGAACCACTTGGCTGATCCTTCTTCAATTTGCCCTTCACCAACATGCAGTGTTTCCTTGATTGAATTAGCTCTCACACCAATATTTTGCGTCTAGAGCCTTTGCATTGAGGGCTATCTGAAAACGGCTGTGGCGCTGAAGTTGCCTGTGAATGTGGAGTTGGGTGGCATGTGAAACCCGCATGTGGAGCATTCGTTTGTGTGGCATGCTCACCAAACTTCATTTCAGTCCTAGGCACTCAAAGGGCACTAAGCATAGAGTGTGAAAACTGAGTTTCCTTGAGAGCTGCTTGGAAGCCTGATGGTGTGTGAAGTTAGTGAGCCAAATGGAGTTGTTCTCCCACAAGAAACCACTCGGCTGATCCTTCTTCAATATGCCCTTCACCAACATGCAGTGTTTCCTTGATTGAATTAGCTCTCACACCAATATTTGCGTCTAGAGCCTTTGCATTGAGGGCTATCTGAAAACGGCTGTGGCGCTGAAGTTGCCTGTGAATGTGGAGTTGGTGGCATGTGAAACCCGCATGTGGAGCATTCGTTTGTGTGGGATGCTTTACCAGCTTCATTTGAGTCCTAGGCACTCAAAGGGCACTAAGCATAGAGTGTGAAAACTGAGTTTCCTTGAGAGCTGCTTGGAAGCCTGATGGTGTGTGAAGTTAGTGAGCCCAATGGAGTTGTTCTCCCACAAGAACCACTCGGCTGATCCTTCTTCAATATGCCCTTCACCAACATGCGTTGTTTCCTTGATTGAATTAGCTCTCATACCAATATTTGCGTCTAGAGCCTTTGCATTGAGGGCTATCTGAAAACGGCTGTGGCGCTGAAGTTGCCTGTGAATGTGGAGTTGGTGGCATGTGAAACCCCGCATGTGGAGCATTCGTTTGTGAGGGATGCTCTACCAGGATCATTTCAGTCCTAGGCACTCAAAGGGCACTAAGCATAGAGTGTGAAAACTGAGTTTCCTTGAGAGCTGCTTGGAAGCCTGATGGTGTGTGAAGTTAGTGAGCCAAATGGAGTTGTTCTCCCACAAGAACCACTCGGCTGATCCTTCTTCAATATGCCCTTCACCAACATGCAGTGTTTCCTTGATTGAATTAGCTCTCACACCAATATTTGCGTCTAGAGCCTTTGCATTGAGGGCTATCTGAAAACGGTTGTGGCGCTGAAGTTGCCTGAGAATGTGGAGTTGGTGGCATGTGAAACCCGCATGTGGAGCATTCGTTTGTGTGGGATGCTCTACCACGTTCATTCCTAGATAATGCACTCAAAGGCACTAAGCATAGACTGAGTAAACTGAGTTTCCTTGAGAGCTGCTTGGAAGCCTGATGGTGTGTGAAGTTAGTGAGCCAAATGGAGTTGTTCTCCCACAAGAACCACTCGGCTGATCTTTCTTCAATATGCCCTTCACCAACATGCA
>NW_026701021.1:0-33244 GCF_030435755.1 Ochotona princeps
CTGCATGTTGGTGAAGGCATATTGAAGAAGAATCAGCCGAGTGGTTCTTGTGGGAGAACAACTCCATTTGGCTCACTAACTTCACACACCATCAGGCTTCCAAGCAGCTCTCAAGGAAACTCAGTTTTCACACTCTATGCTTAGTGCCCTTTGAGTGCCTGGGACTGAAATGAAGCTTGGAGAGCATCCCACACAAATGAATGCTCCACATGCGGGTTTCACATGCCACCAACTCCACATTCACAGGCAACTTCAGCGCCACAGCCGTTTTCAGATAGCCCTCAATGCAAACCCTCTAGACGCAAATATTGGTGTGAGAGCTAATTCAATCAAGGAAACACTGCATGTTGGTGAAGGGCATATTGAAGAAGGATCAGCCGAGTGGTTCTTGTGGGAGAACAACTCCATTTGGCTCACTAACTTCACACACCATCAGGCTTCCAAGCAGCTCTCAAGAAACTCAGTTTTCACACTCTATGCTTAGTGCCCTTTGAGTGCCTAGCACTGAAATGAAGCTTGGAGAGCATCCCACACAAACGAATGCTCCACATGCGGGTTTCACATGCCACCAACTCCACATTCTCAGGCAACTTCAGCGCCACAGCCGTTTTCAGATAGCCCTCAATGCAAAGGCTCTAGACGCAAATATTGGTGTGAGAGCTAATTCAATCAAGGAAACACTGCATGTTGGTGAAGGGCATATTGAAGAAGGATCAGCCGAGTGGTTCTTGTGGGAGAACAACTCCATTTGGCTCCCTACCTTCACACACCATCAGGCTTCCAAGCAGCTCTCAAGGAAACTCAGTTTTCACACTCTATGCTTAGTGCTCTTTGAGTGCATTATCTAGGAATGAACCTGGTAGAGCATCCACACAAACGAATGCTCCACATGCGGGTTTCACATGCCACCAACTCCACATTCACAGCAACTTCAGCGCCACAGCCGTTTTCAGATAGCCCTCAATGCAAACCCTCTAGACGCAAATATTGGTGTGAGAGCTAATTCAATCAAGGAAACACTGCATGTTGGTGAAGGGCATATTGAAGAAGGATCAGCCGAGTGGTTCTTATGGGAGAACAACTCCATTTGGCTCACTAACTTCACACACCATCAGGCTTCCAAGCAGCCTCTCAAGGAAACTCAGTTTTCACACTCTATGCTTAGTGCCCTTTGTATGGCTAGGACTGAAATGAAGCTGGTAGAGCATCCCACACAAACGAATTGCTCCACATGCGGGTTTCACATGCCACCAACTCCACATTCACAGGAAAACTTCAGCGCCACAGCCGTTTTCAGATAGCCCTCAATGCAAAGGCTCTAGACGCAAATATTGGTGTGAGAGCTAATTCAATCAAGGAAACACTGCATGTTGGTGAAGGGCATATTGAAGAAGAATCAGCCGAGTGGTTCTTGTGGGAGAACAACTCCATTTGGCTCACTAACTTCACACACCATCAGGCTTCCAAGCAGCTCTCAAGGAAACTCAGTTTTCACACTCTATGCTTAGTGCTCTTTGTGTGCCTAGGACTGAAATGAAGCTTGGTCAGCATCCCACACAAACGAATGCTCCACATGCGGGTTTCACATGCCACCAACTCCACATTCTCAGGCAACTTCAGCGCCACAGCCGTTTTCAGATAGCCCTCAATGCAAAGGCTCTAGACACAATATTGGTGTGAGAGCTAATTCAATCAAGGAAACACTGCATGTTGGTGAAGGGCATATTGAAGAAGGATCAGCCGAGTGGTTCTTGTGGGAGAACAACTCATTTGGCTCACTAACTTCACACACCATCAGGCTTCCAAGCAGCTCTCAAGGAAACTCAGTTTTCACACTCTATGCTTAGTGCTCTTTGAGTGCATTATCTAGGAATGAAACCTGGTAGAGCATCCCACACAAACGAATGCTCCACATGCGGGTTTCACATGCCACCAACTCCACATTCACAGGCAACTTCAGCGCCACAGCCGTTTTCAGATAGCCCTCAATGCAAACCCTCTAGACGCAAATATTGGTGTGAGAGCTAATTCAATCAAGGAAACACTGCATGTTGGTGAAGGGCCTATTGAAGAAGGATCAGCCGAGTGGTTCTTATGGGAGAACAACTCCATTTGGCTCACTAACTTCACACACCATCAGGCTCCAAGCAGCTCTCAAGGAAACTCAGTTTTCACACTCTATGCTTAGTGCCCTTTGTATGGCTAGGACTGAAATGAAGCTGGTAGAGCATCCCACACAAACGAATGCTCCACATGCGGGTTTCACATGCCACCAACTCCACATTCACAGGAAACTTCAGCGCCACAGCCGTTTTCAGATAGCCCTCAATGCAAACCCTCTAGACGCAAATATTTGTGTGAGAGCTAATTCAATCAAGGAAACACTGCATGTTGGTGAAGGGCATATTGAAGAAGAATCAGCCGAGTGGTTCTTGTGGGAGAACAACTCCATTTGGCTCACTAACTTCACACACCATCAGGCTTCCAAGCACCTCTCAAGGAAACTCAGTTTTCACACTCTATGCTTAGTGCTCTTTGTGTGCCTAGGACTGAAATGAAGCTTGGTCAGCATCCCACACAAACGAATGCTCCACATGCGGGTTTCACATGCCACCAACTCCACATTCTCAGGCAACTTCAGCGCCACAGCCGTTTTCAGATAGCCCTCAATGCAAAGGCTCTAGACGCAAATATTGGTGTGAGAGCTAATTCAATCAAGGAAACACTGCATGTTGGTGAAGGGCATATTGAAGAAGAATCCGCCGAGTGGTTCTTGTGGGAGAACAACTCCATTTGGCTCACTAACTTTCACACACCATCAGGCTTCCAAGCAGCTCTCAAGGAAACTCAGTTATCACACTCTATGCTTATTGCCCTTTGAGTGCCTGGGACTGAAATGAAGCTTGGAGAGCATCCCACACAAATGAATGCTCACATGCGGGTTTCACATGCCACCAACTCCACATTCACAGGCAACTTCAGCGCCACAGCCGTTTTCAGATAGCCCTCAATGCAAACCCTCTAGACGCAAATATTGGTGTGAGAGCTAATTCAATCAAGGAAACACTGCATGTTGGTGAAGGGCATATTGAAGAAGGATCAGCCGAGTGGTTCTTGTGGGAGAACAACTCCATTTGGCTCACTAACTTCACACACCATCAGGCTTCCAAGCAGCTCTCAAGGAAACTCAGTTTTCACACTCTATGCTTAGTGCCCTTTGAGTGCCTAGCACTGAAATGAAGCTTGGAGAGCATCCCACACAAACGAATGCTCCACATGCGGGTTTCACATGCCACCAACTCCACATTCACAGGCAACCTTCAGCGCCACAGCCGTTTTCAGATAGCCCTCAATGCAAAGGCTCTAGACGCAAATATTGGTGTGAGAGCTAATTCAATCAAGGAAACACTGCATGTTGGTGAAGGGCATATTGAAGAAGGATCAGCCGAGTGGTTCTTGTGGGAGAACAACTCCATTTGGCTCACTAACTTCACACACCCATCAGGCTTCCAAGCAGCTCTCAAGGAAACTCAGTTTTCACACTCTATGCTTAGTGCCCTTTGAGTGCATTATCTAGGAATGAACCTGGTAGAGCATCCCACACAAACGAATGCTCCACATGCGGGTTGCACATGCCACCAACTCCACATTCACAGGCAACTTCAGCGCCACAGGCCGCTTTCAGATAGCCCTCAATGCAAAGGCTCTAGACGCAAATATTGTGTGAGAGCTAATTCAATCAAGGAAACACTGCATGTTGTTGAAAGGCATATTGAAGAAGGATCAGCCGAGTGGTTCTTGTGGGAGAACAACTCCATTTGGCTCACTAACTTCACACACCATCAGGCTTCCAAGCAGCTCTCAAGGAAACTCAGTTTTCACACTCTATGCTTAGTGCTCTTTGTGTGCCTAGGACTGAAATGAAGCTTGGTCAGCATCCCACACAAACGAATGCTCCACATGCGGGTTTCACATGCCACCAACTCCACATTCTCAGGCAACTTCAGCGCCACAGCCGTTTTCAGATAGCCCTCAATGCAAAGGCTCTAGACGCAAATATTGGTGTGAGAGCTAATTCAATCAAGGAAACACTGGCATGTTGGTGAAGGGCATATTGAAGAAGGATCAGCCGAGTGGTTCTTGTGGGAGAACAACTCCATTTGGCTCACTAACTTCACACACCATCAGGCTTCCAAGCAGCTCTCAAGGAAACTCAGTTTTCACCACTCTATGCTTAGTGCTCTTTGAGTGCATTATCTAGGAATGAACCTGGTAGAGCATCCCACACAAACGAATGCTCCACATGCGGGTTTCACATGCCACCAACTCCACATTCACAGGCAACTTCAGCGCCACAGCCGTTTTCAGATAGCCCTCAATGCAAACCCTCTAGACGCAAATATTGGTGTGAGAGCTAATTCAATCAAGGAAACACTGCATGTTGGTGAAGGGCATATTGAAGAAGGATCAGCCGAGTGGTTCTTATGGGAGAACAACTCATTTGGCTCACTAACTTCACACACCATCAGGCTTCCAAGCAGCTCTCAAGGAAACTCAGTTTCACACTCTATGCTTAGTGCCCTTTGTATGGCTAGGACTGAAATGAAGCTGGTAGAGCATCCCACACAAACGAATGCTCCACATGCGGGTTTCACATGCCACCAACTCAACATTCACAGGAAACTTCAGCGCCACAGCCGTTTTCAGATAGCCCTCAATGCAAAGGCTTTAGACGCAAATATTTGTGTGAGAGCTAATTCAATCAAGGAAACACTGCATGTTGGTGAAGGGCATATTGAAGAAGAATCAGCCGAGTGGTTCTTGTGGGAGAACAACTCCATTTGGCTCACTAACTTCACACACCATCAGGCTTCCAAGCACCTCTCAAGGAAACTCAGTTTTCACACTCTATGCTTAGTGCTCTTTGTGTGCCTAGGACTGAAATGAAGCTTGGTCAGCATCCCACACAAACGAATGCTCCACATGCGGGTTTCACATGCCACCAACTCCACATTCTCAGGCAACTTCAGCGCCACAGCCGTTTTCAGATAGCCCTCAATGCAAAGGCTCTAGACGCAAATATTGGTGTGAGAGCTAATTCAATCAAGGAAACACTGCATGTTGGTGAAGGGCATATTGAAGAAGGATCAGCCGAGTGGTTCTTGTGGGAGAACAACTCCATTTGGCTCACTAACTTCACACACCATCAGGCTTCCAAGCAGCTCTCAAGGAAACTCAGTTTTCACACTCTATGCTTAGTGCTCTTTGAGTGCATTATCTAGGAATGAACCTGGTAGAGCATCCCACACAAACGAATGCTCCACATGCGGGTTTCACATGCCACCAACTCCACATTCACAGGCAACTTCAGCGCCACAGCCGTTTTCAGATAGCCCTCAATGCAAAGGCTCTAGACGCAAATATTGGTGTGAGAGCTAATTCAATCAAGGAAACACTGCATGTTGGTGAAGGGCATATTGAAGAAGGATCAGCCGAGTGGTTCTTGTGGAGAACAACTCCATTTGGCTCACTAACTTCACCACACCATCAGGCTTCCAAGCAGCTCTCAAGGAAACTCAGTTTTCACACTCTATGCTTAGTGCCCTTTGAGAGCATTATCTAGGAATGAACCTGGTAGAGCATCCCACACAAACGAATGCTCCACATGCGGGTTTCACATGCCACCAACTCCACATTCTCAGGCAACTTCAGCGCCACAGCCGTTTTCAGATAGCCCTCAATGCAAAGGCTCTAGACGCAAATATTGGTGTGAGAGCTAATTCAATCAAGGAAACACTGCATGTTGGTGAAGGGCATATTGAAGAAGGATCAGCCGAGTGGTTCTTGTGGGAGAACAACTCCATTTGGCTCACTAACTTCACACACCATCAGGCTTCAAGCAGCTCTCAAGGAAACTCAGTTTTTCACACTCTATGCTTAGTGCCCTTTGAGTGCATTATCTAGGAATGAACCTGGTAGAGCATCCCACACAAACGAATGCTCCACATGCGGGTTTCACATGCCACCAACTCCACATTCACAGGCAACTTCAGCGCCACAGCCGTTTTCAGATAGCCCTCAATGCAAAGGCTCTAGACGCAAATATTGGTGTGAGAGCTAAATCAATCAAGGAAACACTGCATGTTGGTGAAGGGCATATTGAAGAAGGATCAGCCGAGTGGTTCTTGTGGGAGAACAACTCCATTTGGCTCACTAACTTCACACACCATCAGCTTCCAAGCAGCTCTCAAGGAAACTCAGTTTTCACACTCTATGCTTAGTGCCCTTTGTATGGCTAGGACTGAAATGAAGCTGGTAGAGCATCCCACACAAACGAATGCTCCACATGCGGGTTTCACATGCACCAACTCCACTTTCACAGGCAACTTCAGCGCCACAGCCGTTTCAGATAGCCCTCAATGCAAAGGCTCTAGACGCAAATATTGGTGTGAGAGCTAATTCAATCAAGGAAACACTGCATGTTGGTGAAGGGCATATTGAAGAAGAATCAGCCGAGTGGTTCTTGTGGGAGAACAACTCCATTTGGCTCACTAACTTCACACACCATCAGGCTTCCAAGCAGCTCTCAAGGAAACTCAGTTTTCACACTCTCTATGTTTAGTGCCCTTTGAGTGCATTATCTAGGAATGAACCTGGTAGAGCATCCCACACAAACGAATGCTCCACATGCGGGTTTCACATGCCACCAACTCCACATTCACAGGCAACTTCAGCGCCACAGCCGTTTTCAGATAGCCCTCAATGCAAAGGCTCTAGACGCAAATATTGGTGTGAGAGCTAATTCAATCAAGGAAACACTGCATGTTGGTGAAGGGCATATTGAAGAAGGATCAGCCGAGTGGTTCTTGTGGGAGAACAACTCCATTTGGCTCACTAACTTCACACACCATCAGGCTTCCAAGCAGCTCTCAAGGAAACTCAGTTTTCACACTCTATGCTTAGTGCTCTATGAGTGCCTAGGACTGAAATGAAGCTTGGTCAGCATCCCACACAAATGAATGCTCCACATGCGGGTTTCACATGCCACCAACTCCACATTCTCAGGCAACTTCAGCGCCACAGCCGTTTTCAGATAGCCCTCAATGCAAAGGCTCTAGACGCAAATATTGGTGTGAGAGCTAATTCAATCAAGGAAACACTGCATGTTGGTGAAGGGCATATTGAAGAAGGATCAGTCGAGTGGTTCTTGTGGGAGAACAACTCCATTTAGCTGACTAACTTCACACACCATCAGGCTTCCAAGCAGCTCTCAAGGAAACTCAGTTTTCACACTCTATGCTTAGTGCCCTTTGAGTGCATTATCTAGGAATGAACCTGGTAGAGCATCCCACACAAACGAATGCTCCACATGCGGGTTTCACATGCCACCAACTCCACATTCACAGGCAACTTCAGCGCCACAGCCGTTTTCAGATAGCCCTCAATGCAAAGGCTCTAGACGCAAATATTGGTGTGAGAGCTAATTCAATCAAGGAAACACTGCATGTTGGTGAAGGGCATATTGAAGAAGGATCAGCCGAGTGGTTCTTATGGGAGAACAACTCCATTTGGCTCACTAACTTCACACACCATCAGGCTTCCAAGCAGCTCTCAAGGAAACTCAGTTTTCACACTCTATGCTTAGTGCCCTTTGTATGGCTAGGACTGAAATGAAGCTGGTAGAGCATCCCACACAAACGAATGCTCCACATGCGGGTTTCACATGCCACCAACTCCACTTTCACAGGCAACTTCAGCGCCACAGCCGTTTTCAGATAGCCCTCAATGCAAAGGCTCTAGACGCAAATATTGGTGTGAGAGCTAATTCAATCAAGGAAACACTGCATGTTGGTGAAGGGCATATTGAAGAAGGATCAGCCGAGTGGTTCTTGTGGAGAACAACTCCATTTGGCTCACTAACTTCACACACCATCAGGCTTCCAAGCAGCTCTCAAGGAAACTCAGTTTTCACACTCTCTATGTTTAGTGCCCTTTGAGTGCATTATCTAGGAATGAACCTGGTAGAGCATCCACACAAACGAATGCTCCACATGCGGGTTTCACATGCCACCAACTCCACATTCACAGGCAACTTCAGCGCCACAGCCGTTTTCAGATAGCCCTCAATGCAAAGGCTCTAGACGCAAATATTGGTGTGAGAGCTAATTCAATCAAGGAAACACTGCATGTTGGTGAAGGGCATATTGAAGAAGGATCAGCCGAGTGGTTCTTGTGGGAGAACAACTCCATTTGGCTCACTAACTTCACACACCATCAGGCTTCCAAGCAGCTCTCAAGAAACTCAGTTTTCACACTCTATGCTTAGTGCTCTATGAGTGCCTAGGACTGAAATGAAGCTTGGTCAGCATCCCACACAAACGAATGCTCCACATGCGGGTTTCACATGCCACCAACTCCACATTCTCAGGCAACTTCAGCGCCACAGCCGTTTTCAGATAGCCCTCAATGCAAAGGCTCTAGACGCAAATATTGGTGTGAGAGCTAATTCAATCAAGGAAACACTGCATGTTGGTGAAGGGCATATTGAAGAAGGATCAGCCGAGTGGTTCTTGTGGGAGAACAACTCCATTTGGCTCACTAACTTCACACACCATCAGGCTTCCAAGCAGCTCTCAAGGAAACTCAGTTTTCACACTCTATGCTTAGTGCCCTTTGAGTGCATTATCTAGGAATGAACCTGGTAGAGCATCCCACACAAACGAATGCTCCACATGCGGGTTTCACATGCCACCAACTCCACATTCACAGGCAACTCAGCGCCACAGCCGTTTTCAGATAGCCCTCAATGCAAAGGCTCTAGACGCAAATATTGGTGTGAGAGCTAATTCAATCAAGGAAACACTGCATGTTGGTGAAGGGCATATTGAAGAAGGATCAGCCGAGTGGTTCTTGTGGGAGAACAACTCCATTTGGCTCACTAACTTCACACACCATCAGGCTTCCAAGCAGCTCTCAAGAAACTCAGTTTTCACACTCTATGCTTAGTGCTCTATGAGTGCCTAGGACTGAAATGAAGCTTGGTCAGCATCCCACACAACGAAATGCTCCACATGCGGGTTTCACATGCCACCAACTCCACATTCTCAGGCAACTTCAGCGCCACAGCCGTTTTCAGATAGCCCTCAATGCAAAGGCTCTAGACGCAAATATTGGTGTGAGAGCTAATTCAATCAAGGAAACACTGCATGTTGGTGAAGGGCATATTGAAGAAGGATCAGCCGAGTGGTTCTTGTGGGAGAACAACTCCATTTGGCTCACTAACTTCACACACCATCAGGCTTCCAAGCAGCTCTCAAGGAAACTCAGTTTTCACACTCTATGCTTAGTGCTCTATGAGTGCCTAGGACTGAAATGAAGCTTGGTCAGCATCCCACACAAACGAATGCTCCACATGCGGGTTTCACATGCCACCAACTCCACATTCTCAGGCAACTTCAGCGCCACAGCCGTTTTCAGATAGCCCTCAATGCAAAGGCTCTAGACGCAAATATTGGTGTGAGAGCTAATTCAATCAGGAAACACTGCATGTTGGTGAAGGGCATATTGAAGAAGGATCAGCCGAGTGGTTCTTGTGGGAGAACAACTCCATTTGGCTCACTAACTTCACACACCATCAGGCTTCCAAGCAGCTCTCAAGGAAACTCAGTTTTCACACTCTATGCTTAGTGCCCTTTGAGTGCATTATCTAGGAATGAACCTGGTAGAGCATCCCACACAAACGAATGCTCCACATGCGGGTTTCACATGCCACCAACTCCACATTCACAGGCAACTTCAGCGCCACAGGCCGTTTTCAGATAGCCCTCAATGCAAAGGCTCTAGACGCAAATATTGGTGTGAGAGCTAATTCAATCAAGGAAACACTGCATGTTGGTGAAGGGCATATTGAAGAAGGATCAGCCGAGTGGTTCTTATGGGAGAACAACTCCATTTTGGCTCACTAACTTCACACACCATCAGGCTTCCAAGCAGCTCTCAAGGAAACTCAGTTTTCACACTCTATGCTTAGTGCCCTTTGTATGGCTAGGACTGAAATGAAGCTGGTAGAGCATCCCACACAAACGAATGCTCCACATGCGGGTTTCACATGCCACCAACTCCACTTTCACAGGCAACTTCAGCGCCACAGCCGTTTTCAGATAGCCCTCAATGCAAAGGCTCTAGACGCAAATATTGGTGTGAGAGCTAATTCAATCAAGGAAACACTGCATGTTGGTGAAGGGCATATTGAAGAAGAATCAGCCGAGTGGTTCTTGTGGGAGAACAACTCCATTTGGCTCACTAACTTCACACACCATCAGGCTTCCAAGCAGCTCTCAAGGAAACTCAGTTTTCACACTCTATGCTTAGTGCTCTATGAGTGCCTAGGACTGAAATGAAGCTTGGTCAACATCCCATAAAAACGAATGCTCCACATGCGGGTTTCACATGCCACCAACTCCACATTCTCAGGCAACTTCAGCGCCACAGCCGTTTTCAGATAGCCCTCAATGCAAAGGCTCTAGACGCAAATATTGGTGTGAGAGCTAATTCAATCAAGGAAACACTGCATGTTGGTGAAGGGCATATTGAAGAAGGATCAGCCGAGTGGTTCTTGTGGGAGAACAACTCCATTTGGCTCACTAACTTCACACACCATCAGGCTTCCAAGCAGCTCTCAAGGAAACTCAGTTTTCACACTCTCTATGTTTAGTGCCCTTTGAGTGCATTATCTAGGAATGAACCTGGTAGAGCATCCCACACAAACGAATGCTCCACATGCGGGTTTCACATGCCACCAACTCCACATTCACAGGCAACTTCAGCGCCACAGCCGTTTTCCAGATAGCCCTCAATGCAAAGGCTCTAGACGCAAATATTGGTGTGAGAGCTAATTCAATCAAGGAAACACTGCATGTTGGTGAAGGGCATATTGAAGAAGGATCAGCCGAGTGGTTCTTGTGGGAGAACAACTCCATTTGGCTCACTAACTTCACACACCATCAGGCTTCCAAGCAGCTCTCAAGGAAACTCAGTTTTCACACTCTATGCTTAGTGCTCTATGAGTGCCTAGGACTGAAATGAAGCTTGGTCAGCATCCCACACAAACGAATGCTCCACATGCGGGTTTCACATGCCACCAACTCCACATTCTCAGGCAACTTCAGCGCCACAGCCGTTTTCAGATAGCCCTCAATGCAAAGGCTCTAGACGCAAATATTGGTGTGAGAGCTAATTCAATCAAGGAAACACTGCATGTTGGTGAAGGGCATATTGAAGAAGGATCAGCCGAGTGGTTCTTGTGGGAGAACAACTCCATTTGGCTCACTAACTTCACACACCATCAGGCTTCCAAGCAGCTCTCAAGGAAACTCAGTTTTCACACTCTATGCTTAGTGCCCTTTGAGTGCATTATCTAGGAATGAACCTGGTAGAGCATCCCACACAAACGAATGCTCCACATGCGGGTTTCACATGCCACCAACTCCACATTCACAGGCAACTTCAGCGCCACAGCCGTTTTCAGATAGCCCTCAATGCAAAGGCTCTAGACGCAAATATTGGTGTGAGAGCTAATTCAATCAAGGAAACACTGCATGTTGGTGAAGGGCATATTGAAGAAGGATCAGTCGAGTGGTTCTTGTGGGAGAACAACTCCATTTAGCTGACTAACTTCACACACCATCAGGCTTCCAAGCAGCTCTCAAGGAAACTCAGTTTTCACACTCTATGCTTTAGTGCCCTTTGAGTGCATTATCTAGGAATGAACCTGGCAGAGCATCCCACACAAACGAATGCTCCACATGCGGGTTTCACATGCACCAACTCCACATTCACAGGCAACTTCAGCGCCACAGCCGTTTTCAGATAGCCCTCAATGCAAAGGCTCTAGACGCAAATATTGGTGTGAGAGCTAATTCAATCAAGGAAACACTGCATGTTGGTGAAGGGCATATTGAAGAAGGATCAGTCGAGTGGTTCTTGTGGGAGAACAACTCCATTTAGCTGACTAACTTCACACACCATCAGGCTTCCAAGCAGCTCTCAAGGAAACTCAGTTTTCACACTCTATGCTTAGTGCCCTTTGAGTGCATTATCTAGGAATGAACCTGGTAGAGCATCCCACACAAACGAATGCTCCACATGCGGGTTTCACATGCCACCAACTCCACATTCACAGGCAACTTCAGCGCCACAGCCGTTTCAGATAGCCCTCAATGCAAAGGCTCTAGACGCCAATATTGGTGTGAGAGCTAATTCAATCAAGGAAACACTGCATGTTGGTGAAGGGCATATTGAAGAAGGATCAGCCGAGTGGTTCTTGTGGGAGAACAACTCCATTTGGCTCACTAACTTCACACACCATCAGGCTTCCAAGCAGCTCTCAAGGAAACTCAGTTTTCACACTCTATGCTTAGTGCCCTTTGAGTGCATTATCTAGGAATGAACCTGGTAGAGCATCCCACACAAACGAATGCTCCACATGCGGGTTTCACATGCCACCAACTCCACATTCACAGGCAACTTCAGCGCCACAGCCGTTTTCAGATAGCCCTCAATGCAAAGGCTCTAGACGCAAATATTGGTGTGAGAGCTAATTCAATCAAGGAAACACTGCATGTTGGTGAAGGGCATATTGAAGAAGGATCAGCCGAGTGGTTCTTGTGGGAGAACAACTCCATTTGGCTCACTAACTTCACACATCATCAGGCTTCCAAGCAGCTCTCAAGGAAACTCAGTTTTCACACTCTATGCTTAGTGCCCTTTGTATGCCTAGGACTGAAATGAAGCTTGAGAAGCATCCCACACAAACGAATGCTCCACATGCGGGTTTTACATGCCACCAACTCCACATTCACAGGCAACTTCAGCGCCACAGCCGTTTTCAGATAGCCCTCAATGCAAAGGCTCTAGACACAAATATTGGTGTGAGAGCTAATTCAATCAAGGAAACACTGCATGTTGGTGAAGGGCATATTGAAGAAGGATCAGCCGAGTGGTTCTTGTGGGAGAACAACTCCATTTGGCTCACTAACTTCACACACCATCAGGCTTCCAAGCACCTCTCAAGGAAACTCAGTTTTCACACTCTATGCTTAGTGCTCTATGAGTGCCTAAGACTGAAATGAACCTTGGTAAACATCCCATAAAAAGGAATGCTCCACATGCGGGTTTCACATGCCACCAACTCCACATTCACAGGCAACTTCAGCGCCACAGCCGTTTTCAGATAGCCCTCAATGCAAAGGCTCTAGACGCAAATATTGGTGTGAGAGCTAATTCAATCAGGAAACACTGCATGTTGGTGAAGGGCATATTGAAAGAAGGATCAGCCGAGTGGTTCTTGTGGGAGAACAACTCCATTTGGCTCACTAACTTCACACACCATCAGGCTTCCAAGCAGCTCTCAAGGAAACTCAGTTTTCACACTCTATGCTTAGTGCCCTTTGAGTGCATTATCTAGGAATGAACCTGGTAGAGCATCCCACACAAACGAATGCTGCACATGCGGGTTTCACATGCCACCAACTCCACATTCACAGGCAACTTCAGCGCCACAGCCGTTTTCAGATAGCCCTCAATGCAAAGGCTCTAGACGCAAATATTGGTGTGAGAGCTAATTCAATCAAGGAAACACTGCATGTTGGTGAAGGGCATATTGAAGAAGGATCAGCCGAGTGGTTCTTGTGGGAGAACAACTCCATTTGGCTCACTAACTTCACACACCATCAGGCTTCCAAGCAGCTCTCAAGGAAACTCAGTTTTCACACTCTATGCTTAGTGCCCTTTGAGTGCATTATCTAGGAATGAACCTGGTAGAGCATCCCACACAAACGAATGCTCCATATGCGGGTTTCACATGCCACCAACTCCACATTCACAGGCAACTTCAGCGCCACAGCCGTTTTCAGATAGCCCTCAATGCAAAGGCTCTAGACGCAAATATTGGTGTGAGAGCTAATTGAATCAAGGAAACACTGCATGTTGGTGAAGGGCATATTGAAGAAGGATCAGCCGAGTGGTTCTTGTGGGAGAACAACTCCATTTGGCTCACTAACTTCACACACCATCAGGCTTCCAAGCAGCTCTCAAGGAAACTCAGTTTTCACACTCTATGCTTAGTGCCCTTTGTATGGCTATTACTGAAATGAACCTGGTAGAGCATCCCACACAAACGAATGCTCCACATGCGGGTTTCACATGCCACCAACTCCACATTCACAGGCAACTTCAGCGCCACAGCCGTTTTCAGATAGCCCTCAATGCAAAGGCTCTAGACGCAAATATTGGTGTGAGAGCTAATTCAATCAAGGAAACACTGCATGTTGGTGAATGCATATTGAAGAAGGATCAGCCGAGTGGTTCTTGTGGGAGAACAACTCCATTTGGCTCACTAACTTCACACACCATCAGGCTTCCAAGCAGCTCTCAACTCAGAAACTCAGTTTTCACACTCTATGCTTAGTGCTCTTTGTGTGCCTAGGACTGAAATGAAGCTTGGTCAGCATCCCACACAAACGAATGCTCCACATGCGGGTTTCACATGCCACCAACTCCACATTCTCAGGCAACTTCAGCGCCCACAGCCGTTTTCAGATAGCCCCTCAATGAAAAGGCTCTAGACGCAAATATTGGTGTGAGAGCTCAATCAAGGAAACACTGCATGTTGGTGAAGGGCATATTGAAGAAGGATCAGCCGAGTGGTTCTTGTGGGAGAACAACTCAATTTGGCTCACTAACTTCACACACCATCAGGCTTCCAAGCAGCTCTCAAGGAAACTCAGTTTTCACACTCTATGCTTAGTGCTCTATGAGTGCTGAGGACTGAAATGAAGCTTGGTAAACATCCCATAAAAACGAATGCTCCACATGCGGGTTTCACATGCCACCAACTCCACATTCACAGGCAACTTCAGCGCCACAGCCGTTTTCAGATAGCCCTCAATGCAAAGGCTCTAGACGCAAATATTGGTGTGAGAGCTAATTCAATCAAGGAAACACTGCATGTTGGTGAAGGGCATATTGAAGAAGGATCAGCCGAGTGGTTCTTGTGGGAGAACAACTCCATTTGGCTCACTAACTTCACACACCATCAGGCTTCCAAGCAGCTCTCAAGGAAACTCAGTTTTCACACTCTCTATGTTTAGTGCCCTTTGAGTGCATTATCTAGGAATGAACCTGGTAGAGCATCCCACACAAACGAATGCTCCACATGCGGGTTTCACATGCCACCAACTCCACATTCACAGGCAACTTCAGCGCCACAGCCGTTTTCAGATAGCCCTCAATGCAAAGGCTCTAGACGCAAATATTGGTGTGAGAGCTAATTCAATCAAGGAAACACTGCATGTTGGTGAAGGGCATATTGAAGAAGGATCAGCCGAGTGTTCTTGTGGGAGAACAACTCCATTTGGCTCACTAACTTCACACACCATCAGGCTTCCAAGCAGCTCTCAAGGAAACTCAGTTTTCACACTCTATGCTTAGTGCTCTATGAGTGCCTAGGACTGAAATGAAGCTTGGTCAGCATCCCACACAAACGAATGCTCCACATGCGGGTTTCACATGCCACCAACTCCACATTCTCAGGCAACTTCAGCGCCACAGCCGTTTTCAGATAGCCCTCAATGCAAAGGCTCTAGACGCAAATATTGGTGTGAGAGCTAATTCAATCAAGGAAACACTGCATGTTGGTGAAGGGCATATTGAAGAAGGATCAGCCGAGTGGTTCTTGTGGGAGAACAACTCCATTTGGCTCACTAACTTCACACACCATCAGGCTTCCAAGCAGCTCTCAAGGAAACTCAGTTTTCACACTCTATGCTTAGTGCCCTTTGAGTGCATTATCTAGGAATGAACCTGGTAGAGCATCCCACACAAACGAATGCTCCACATGCGGGTTTCACATGCCACCAACTCCACATTCACAGGCAACTTCAGCGCCACAGCCGTTTTCAGATAGCCCTCAATGCAAAGGCTCTAGACGCAAATATTGGTGTGAGAGCTAATTCAATCAAGGAAACACTGCATGTTGGTGAAGGGCATATTGAAGAAGGATCAGTCGAGTGGTTCTTGTGGGAGAACAACTCCATTTAGCTGACTAACTTCACACACCATCAGGCTTCCAAGCAGCTCTCAAGGAAACTCAGTTTTCACACTCTATGCTTAGTGCCCTTTGAGTGCATTATCTAGGAATGAACCTGGTAGAGCATCCCACACAAACGAATGCTCCACATGCGGGTTTCACATGCCACCAACTCCACATTCACAGGCAACTTCAGCGCCACAGCCGTATTCAGATAGCCCTCAATGCAAAGGCTCTAGACGCAAATATTGGTGTGAGAGCTAATTCAATCAAGGAAACACTGCATGTTGGTGAAGGGCATATTGAAGAAGGATCAGCCGAGTGGTTCTTGTGGGAGAACAACTCCATTTAGCTGACTAACTTCACACACCATCAGGCTTCCAAGCAGCTCTCAAGGAAACTCAGTTTTCACACTCTATGCTTAGTGCCCTTTGAGTGCATTATCTAGGAATGAACCTGGTAGAGCATCCCACACAAACGAATGCTCCACATGCGGGTTTCACATGCCACCAACTCCACATTCACAGGCAACTTCAGCGCCACAGCCGTTTTCAGATAGCCCTCAATGCAAAGGATCTAGACGCCAATATTGGTGTGAGAGCTAATTCAATCAAGGAAACACTGCATGTTGGTGAAGGGCATATTGAAGAAGGATCAGCCGAGTGGTTCTTGTGGGAGAACAACTCCATTTGGCTCACTAACTTCACACACCATCAGGCTTCCAAGCAGCTCTCAAGGAAACTCAGTTTTCACACTCTATGCTTAGTGCCCTTTGAGTGCATTATCTAGGAATGAACCTGGTAGAGCATCCCACACAAACGAATGCTCCACATGCGGGTTTCACATGCCACCAACTCCACATTCACAGGCAACTTCAGCGCCACAGCCGTTTTCAGATAGCCCTCAATGCAAAGGCTCTAGACGCAAATATTGGTGTGAGAGTTAATTCAATCAACGAAGCACTGCATGTTGGTGAAGGGCATTTTGAAGAAGGATCAGTCGAGTGGTTCTTTTGGGAGAACAACTCCATTTGGCTCACTAACTTCACACACCATCAGGCTTCCAAGCAGCTCTCAAGGAAACTCAGTTCTCACACTCTATGCTTAGTGCCCTTTGTATGCCTAGGACTGAAATGAAGCTTGGAGAGCATCCCACACAAACGAATGCTCCACATGCGGGTTTCACATGCCACCAACTCCACATTCACAGGCAACTTCAGCGCCACAGCCGTTTTCAGATAGCCCTCAATGCAAAGGCTCTAGATGCAAATATTGATGTGAGAGCTAATTCAATCAAGGAAACACTGCATGTTGGTGAAGGGCATATTGAAGAAGGATCAGCCGAGTGGTTCTTGTGGGAGAACAACTCCATTTGGCTCACTAACTTCACACACCATCAGGCTTCCAAGCAGCTCTCAAGGAAACTCAGTTTTCACACTCTATGCTTAGTGCCCTTTGAGTGCATTATCTAGGAACGAACCTGGTAGAGCATCCCACACAAACGAATGCTCCACATGCGGTTTTCACATGCCACCAACTCCACATTCACAGGCAACTTCAGCGCCACAGCCGTTTTCAGATAGCCCTCAATGCAAAGGCTCTAGACGCAAATATTGGTGTGAGAGCTAATTCAATCAAGGAAACACTGCATGTTGGTGAAGGGCATATTGAAGAAGGATCAGCCGAGTGGTTCTTGTGGGAGAACAACTCCATTTGGCTCACTAACTTCACACACCATCAGGCTTCCAAGCAGCTCTCAAGGAAACTCAGTTTTCACACTCTATGCTTAGTGCCCTTTGAGTGCATTATCTAGGAATGAACCTGGTAGAGCATCCCACACAAACGAATGCTCCACATGCGGGTTTCACATGCCACCAACTCCACATTCACAGGCAACTTCAGCGCCACAGCCGTTTTCAGATAGCCCTCAATGCAAAGGCTCTAGACGCAAATATTGGTGTGAGAGTTAATTCAATCAACGAAGCACTGCATGTTGGTGAAGGGCATTTTGAAGAAGGATCAGTCGAGTGGTTCTTTTGGGAGAACAACTCCATTTGGCTCACTAACTTCACACACCATCAGGCTTCCAAGCAGCTCTCAAGGAAACTCAGTTCTCACACTCTATGCTTAGTGCCCTTTGTATGCCTAGGACTGAAATGAAGCTTGGAGAGCATCCCACACAAACGAATGCTCCACATGCGGGTTTCACATGCCACCAACTCCACATTCACAGGCAACTTCAGCGCCACAGCCGTTTTCAGATAGCCCTCAATGCAAAGGCTCTAGATGCAAATATTGATGTGAGAGCTAATTCAATCAAGGAAACACTGCATGTTGGTGAAGGGCATATTGAAGAAGGATCAGCCGAGTGGTTTCTTGTGGGAGAACAACTCCATTTGGCTCACTAACTTCACACACCATCAGGCTTCCAAGCAGCTCTCAAGGAAACTCAGTTTTCACACTCTATGCTTAGTGCCTTTGAGTGCATTATCTAGGAACGAACCTGGTAGAGCATCCCACACAAACGAATGCTCCACATGCGGTTTTCACATGCCACCAACTCCACATTCACAGGCAACTTCAGCGCCACAGCCGTTTTCAGATAGCCCTCAATGCAAAGGCTCTAGACGCAAATATTGGTGTGAGAGCTAATTCAATCAAGGAAACACTGCATGTTGGTGAAGGGCTTATTGAAGAAGAATCAGCCAAGTGGTTCTTGTGGGAGAACAACTCCATTTGGCTCACTAACTTCACACACCATCAGGCTTCCAAGCAGCTCTCAAGGAAACTCAGTTTTCACACTCTATGCTTAGTGCCCTTTGAGTGCATTATCTAGGAATGAACCTGGTAGAGCATCCCACACAAACGAATGCTCCACATGCGGGTTTCACATGCCACCAACTCCACATTCACAGGCAACTTCAGCGCCACAGCCGTTTTCAGATAGCCCTCAATGCAAAGGCTCTAGACGCAAATATTGGTGTGAGAGCTAATTCAATCAAGGAAACACTGCATGTTGGTGAAGGGCATTTTGAAGAAGGATCAGCCGAGTGGTTCTTGTGGGAGAAACAACTCCATTTGGCTCACTAACTTCACACACCATCAGGCTTCCAAGCAGCTCTCAAGGAAACTCAGTTTTCACACTCTATGCCTAGTGCCCTTTGTATGGCTATTACTGAAATGAAACTGGTAGAGCATCCCACACAAACGAATGCTCCACATGCGGGTTTCACATGCCACCAACTCCACATTCACAGGCAACTTCAGCGCCACAGCCGTTTTCAGATAGCCCTCAATGCAAAGGCTCTAGACACAAATATTGGTGTGAGAGCTAATTCAATCAAGGAAACACTGCATGTTGGTGAAGGGCATATTGAAGAAGGATCAGCCGAGTGGTTCTTGTGGGAGAACAACTCCATTTGGCTCACTACACACACCATCAGGCTTCCAAGCAGCTCTCAAGGAAACTCAGTTTTCACACTCTATGCTTAGTGCCCTTTGAGTGCATTATCAAGAATGAACCTGGTAGAGCATCCCACACAAACGAATGCTCCACATGCGGGTTTCACATGCCACCAACTCCACATTCACAGGCAACTTCAGCGCCACAGCCGTTTTCAGATAGCCCTCAATGCAAAGGCTCTAGACGCAAATATTGGTGTGAGAGCTAATTCAATCAAGGAAACACTGCATGTTGGTGAAGGGCATATTGAAGAAGGATCAGCCGAGTGGTTCTTGTGGGAGAACAACTCCATTTGGCTCACTAACTTCACACACCATCAGGCTTCCAAGCAGCTCTCAAGGAAACTCAGTTTTCACACTCTATGCTTAGTGTCCTTTGAGTGCATTATCTAGGAATGAACCTGGTAGAGCATCCCACACAAACGAATGCTCCACATGCGGGTTTCACATGCCACCAACTCCACATTCACAGGCAACTTCAGCGCCACAGCCGTTTTCAGATAGCCCTCAATGCAAAGCTCTAGACGCAAATATTGGTGTGAGAGCTAATTCAATCAAGGAAACACTGCATGTTGGTGAAGGGCATATTGAAGAAGGATCAGCCGAGTGGTTCTTGTGGGAGAACAACTCCATTTGGCTCACTAACTTCACACACCATCAGGCTTCCAAGCAGCTCTCAAGGAAACTCAGTTTTCACACTCTATGCTTAGTGCCCTTTGTATGGCTATTACTGAAATGAAACTGGTAGAGCATCCCACACAAACGAATGCTCCACATGCGGGTTTCACATGCCACCAACTCCACATTCACAGGCAACTTCAGCGCCACAGCCGTTTTCAGATAGCCCTCAATGCAAAGGCTCTAGACACAAATATTGGTGTGAGAGCTAATTCAATCAAGGAAACACTGCATGTTGGTGAAGGGCATATTGAAGAAGGATCAGCCGAGTGGTTCTTGTGGGAGAACAACTCCATTTGGCTCACTACACACACCATCAGGCTTCAAGCAGCTCTCAAGGAAACTCAGTTTTCACACTCTATGCTTAGTGCCCTTTGAGTGCATTATCAAGAATGAACCTGGTAGAGCATCCCACACAAACGAATGCTCCACATGCGGGTTTCACATGCCACCAACTCCACATTCACAGGCAACTTCAGCGCCACCAGCCGTTTTCAGATAGCCCTCAATGCAAAGGCTCTAGACGCAAATATTGGTGTGAGAGCTAATTCAATCAAGGAAACACTGCATGTTGGTGAAGGGCATATTGAAGAAGGATCAGCCGAGTGGTTCTTGTGGGAGAACAACTCCATTTAGCTGACTAACTTCACACACCATCAGGCTTCCAAGCAGCTCTCAAGGAAACTCAGTTTTCACACTCTATGCTTAGTGCCCTTTGAGTGCATTATCTAGGAATGAACCTGGTAGAGCATCCCACACAAACGAATGCTCCACATGCGGGTTTCACATGCCACCAACTCCACATTCACAGGCAACTTCAGCGCCACAGCCGTTTTCAGATAGCCCTCAATGCAAAGGATCTAGACGCCAATATTGGTGTGAGAGCTAATTCAATCAAGGAAACACTGCATGTTGGTGAAGGGCATATTGAAGAAGGATCAGCCGAGTGGTTCTTGTGGGAGAACAACTCCATTTGGCTCACTAACTTCACACACCATCAGGCTTCCAAGCAGCTCTCAAGGAAACTCAGTTTTCACACTCTATGCTTAGTGCCCTTTGAGTGCATTATCTAGGAATGAACCTGGTAGAGCATCCCACACAAACGAATGCTCCACATGCGGGTTTCACATGCCACCAACTCCACATTCACAGGCAACTTCAGCGCCACAGCCGTTTTCAGATAGCCCTCAATGCAAAGGCTCTAGACGCAAATATTGGTGTGAGAGTTAATTCAATCAACGAAGCACTGCATGTTGGTGAAGGGCATTTTGAAGAAGGATCAGTCGAGTGGTTCTTTTGGAGAACAACTCCATTTGGCTCACTAACTTCACACACCATCAGGCTTCCAAGCAGCTCTCAAGGAAACTCAGTTCTCACACTCTATGCTTAGTGCCCTTTGTATGCCTAGGACTGAAATGAAGCTTGGAGAGCATCCCACACAAACGAATGCTCCACATGCGGGTTTCACATGCCACCAACTCCACATTCACAGGCAACTTCAGCGCCACAGCCGTTTTCAGATAGCCCTCAATGCAAAGGCTCTAGATGCAAATATTGATGTGAGAGCTAATTCAATCAAGGAAACACTGCATGTTGGTGAAGGGCATATTGAAGAAGGATCAGCCGAGTGGTTCTTGTGGGAGAACAACTCCATTTGGCTCACTAACTTCACACACCATCAGGCTTCAAGCAGCTCTCAAGGAAACTCAGTTTTCACACTCTATGCTTAGTGCCCTTTGAGTGCATTATCTAGGAACGAACCTGGTAGAGCATCCCACACAAACGAATGCTCCACATGCGGTTTTCACATGCCACCAACTCCACATTCACAGGCAACTTCAGCGCCACAGCCGTTTTCAGATAGCCCTCAATGCAAAGGCTCTAGACGCAAATATTGGTGTGAGAGCTAATTCAATCAAGGAAACACTGCATGTTGGTGAAGGGCATATTGAAGAAGGATCAGCCGAGTGGTTCTTGTGGGAGAACAACTCCATTTGGCTCACTAACTTCACACACCATCAGGCTTCCAAGCAGCTCTCAAGGAAACTCAGTTTTCACACTCTATGCTTAGTGCCCTTTGAGTGCATTATCTAGGAATGAACCTGGTAGAGCATCCCACACAAACGAATGCTCCACATGCGGGTTTCACATGCCACCAACTCCACATTCACAGGCAACTTCAGCGCCACAGCCGTTTTCAGATAGCCCTCAATGCAAAGGCTCTAGACGCAAATATTGGTGTGAGAGTTAATTCAATCAACGAAGCACTGCATGTTGGTGAAGGGCATTTTGAAGAAGGATCAGTCGAGTGGTTCTTTTGGGAGAACAAACTCCATTTGGCTCACTAACTTCACACACCATCAGGCTTCCAAGCAGCTCTCAAGGAAACTCAGTTCTCACACTCTATGCTTAGTGCCCTTTGTATGCCTAGGACTGAAATGAAGCTTGGAGAGCATCCCACACAAACGAATGCTCCACATGCGGGTTTCACATGCCACCAACTCCACATTCACAGGCAACTTCAGCGCCACAGCCGTTTTCAGATAGCCCTCAATGCAAAGGCTCTAGATGCAAATATTGATGTGAGAGCTAATTCAATCAAGGAAACACTGCATGTTGGTGAAGGGCATATTGAAGAAGGATCAGCCGAGTGGTTCTTGTGGGAGAACAACTCCATTTGGCTCACTAACTTCACACACCATCAGGCTTCCAAGCAGCTCTCAAGGAAACTCAGTTTTCACACTCTATGCTTAGTGCCCTTTGAGTGCATTATCTAGGAACGAACCTGGTAGAGCATCCCACACAAACGAATGCTCCACATGCGGTTTTCACATGCCACCAACTCCACATTCACAGGCAACTTCAGCGCCACAGCCGTTTTCAGATAGCCCTCAATGCAAAGGCTCTAGACGCAAATATTGGTGTGAGAGCTAATTCAATCAAGGAAACACTGCATGTTGGTGAAGGGCTTATTGAAGAAGAATCAGCCAAGTGGTTCTTGTGGGAGAACAACTCCATTTGGCTCACTAACTTCACACACCATCAGGCTTCCAAGCAGCTCTCAAGGAACTCAGTTTTCACACTCTATGCTTAGTGCCCTTTGAGTGCATTATCTAGGAATGAACCTGGTAGAGCATCCCACACAAACGAATGCTCCACATGCGGGTTTCACATGCCACCAACTCCACATTCACAGGCAACTTCAGCGCCACAGCCGTTTTCAGATAGCCCTCAATGCAAAGGCTCTAGACGCAAATATTGGTGTGAGAGCTAATTCAATCAAGGAAACACTGCATGTTGGTGAAGGGCATTTTGAAGAAGGATCAGCCGAGTGGTTCTTGTGGGAGAACAACTCCATTTGGCTCACTAACTTCACACACCATCAGGCTTCCAAGCAGCTCTCAAGGAAACTCAGTTTTCACACTCTATGCCTAGTGCCCTTTGTATGGCTATTACTGAAATGAAACTGGTAGAGCATCCCACACAAACGAATGCTCCACATGCGGGTTTCACATGCCACCAACTCCACATTCACAGGCAACTTCAGCGCCACAGCCGTTTTCAGATAGCCCTCAATGCAAAGGCTCTAGACACAAATATTGGTGTGAGAGCTAATTCAATCAAGGAAACACTGCATGTTGGTGAAGGGCATATTGAAGAAGGATCAGCCGAGTGGTTCTTGTGGGAGAACAACTCCATTTGGCTCACTACACACACCATCAGGCTTCCAAGCAGCTCTCAAGGAAACTCAGTTTTCACACTCTATGCTTAGTGCCCTTTGAGTGCATTATCAAGAATGAACCTGGTAGAGCATCCCACACAAACGAATGCTCCACATGCGGGTTTCACATGCCACCAACTCCACATTCACAGGCAACTTCAGCGCCACAGCCGTTTTCAGATAGCCCTCAATGCAAAGGCTCTAGACGCAAATATTGGTGTGAGAGCTAATTCAATCAAGGAAACACTGCATGTTGGTGAAGGGCATATTGAAGAAGGATCAGCCGAGTGGTTCTTGTGGGAGAACAACTCCATTTGGCTCACTAACTTCACACACCATCAGGCTTCCAAGCAGCTCTCAAGGAAACTCAGTTTTCACACTCTATGCTTAGTGTCCTTTGAGTGCATTATCTAGGAATGAACCTGGTAGAGCATCCCACACAACGAATGCTCCACATGCGGGTTTCACATGCCACCAACTCCACATTCACAGGCAACTTCAGCGCCACAGCCGTTTTCAGATAGCCCTCAATGCAAAGGCTCTAGACGCAAATATTGGTGTGAGAGCTAATTCAATCAAGGAAACACTGCATGTTGGTGAAGGGCATATTGAAGAAGGATCAGCCGAGTGGTTCTTGTGGGAGAACAACTCCATTTGGCTCACTAACTTCACACACCATCAGGCTTCCAAGCAGCTCTCAAGGAAACTCAGTTTTCACACTCTATGCTTAGTGCCCTTTGTATGGCTATTACTGAAATGAAACTGGTAGAGCATCCACACAAACGAATGCTCCACATGCGGGTTTCACATGCCACCAACTCCACATTCACAGGCAACTTCAGCGCCACAGCCGTTTTCAGATAGCCCTCAATGCAAAGGCTCTAGACACAAATATTGGTGTGAGAGCTAATTCAATCAAGGAAACACTGCATGTTGGTGAAGGGCATATTGAAGAAGGATCAGCCGAGTGGTTCTTGTGGGAGAACAACTCCATTTGGCTCACTACACACACCATCAGGCTTCCAAGAAGCAGCTCTCAAGGAAACTCAGTTTTCACACTCTATGCTTAGTGCCCTTTGAGTGCATTATCAAGAATGAACCTGGTAGAGCATCCCACACAAACGAATGCTCCACATGCGGGTTTCACATGCCACCAACTCCACATTCACAGGCAACTTCAGCGCCACAGCCGTTTTCAGATAGCCCTCAATGCAAAGGCTCTAGACGCAAATATTGGTGTGAGAGCTAATTCAATCAAGGAAACACTGCATGTTGGTGAAGGGCATATTGAAGAAGGATCAGCCGAGTGGTTCTTGTGGGAGAACAACTCCATTTCGCTCACTAACTTCACAACCATCAGGCTTCCAAGCAGCTCTCAAGGAAACTCAGTTTTCACACTCTATGCTTAGTGCCCTTTGAGTGCATTATCTAGGAATGAACCTGGTAGAGCATCCCACACAAACGAATGCTCCACATGCGGGTTTCACATGCCACCAACTCCACATTCACAGGCAACTTCAGCGCCACAGCCATTTTCAGATAGCCCTCAATGCAAAGGCTCTAGACGCAAATATTGGTGTGAGAGTTAATTCAATCAAGGAAACACTGCATGTTGGTGAAGGGCATTTTGAAGAAGGATCAGCCGAGTGGTTCTTGTGGGAGAACAACTCCATTTGGCTCACTAACTTCACACACCATCAGGCTTCCAAGCAGCTCTCAAGGAAACTCAGTTTTCACACTCTATGCTTAGTGCCCTTTGAGTGCATTATCTAGGAATGAACCTGGTAGAGCATCCCACACAAACGAATACTCCACATGCGGGTTTCACATGCCACCAACTCCACATTCACAGGCAACTTCAGCGCCACAGCCGTTTTCAGATAGCCCTCAATGCAAAGGCTCTAGACGCAAATATTGGTGTGAGAGCTAATTCAATCAAGGAAACACTGCATGTTGGTGAAGGGCATATTGAAGAAGGATCAGCCGAGTGGTTCTTGTGGGAGAACAACTCCATTTGGCTCACTAACTTCACACACCATCAGGCTTCCAAGCAGATCTCAAGGAAACTCAGTTTTCACACTCTATGCTTAGTGCCCTTTGTATGGCTCGGACTGAAATGAAGCTGGTAGAGCATCCCACACAAACGAATGCTCCACATGCGGGTTTCACATGCCACCAACTCCACATTCACAGGCAACTTCAGCGCCACAGCCGTTTTCAGATAGCCCTCAATGCAAAGGCTCTAGACGCAAATATTGGGTGTGAGAGCTAATTCAATCAAGGAAACACTGCATGTTGGTGAAGGGCATATTGAAGAAGGATCAGCCGAGTGGTTCTTGTGGGAGAACAACTCCATTTGGCTCACTAACTTCACACACCATCAGGCTTCCAAGCAGCTCTCAAGGAAACTCAGTTTTCACACTCTATGCTTAGTGCCCTTTGTATGGCTATTACTGAAATGAACCTGGTAGAGCATCCCACACAAACGAATGATCCACATGCGGGTTTCACATGCCACCAACTCCACATTCACAGGCAACTTCAGCGCCACAGCCGTTTTCAGATAGCCCTCAATGCAAAGGCTCTAGACGCAAATATTGGTGTGAGAGCTAATTCAATCAAGGAAACACTGCATGTTGGTGAAGGGCATATTGAAGAAGGATCAGCCGAGTGGTTCTTGTGGGAGAACAACTCCATTTGGCTCACTAACTTCACACACCATCAGGCTTCCAAGCAGCTCTCAAGGAAACTCAGTTTTCACACTCTATGCTTAGTGCCCTTTGTATGGCTATTACTGAAATGAAACTGGTAGAGCATCCCACACAAACGAATGCTCCACATGCGGGTTTCACATGCCACCAACTCCACATTCACAGGCAACTTCAGCGCCACAGCCGTTTTCAGATAGCCCTCAATGCAAAGGCTCTAGACACAAATATTGGTGTGAGAGCTAATTCAATCAAGGAAACACTGCATGTTGGTGAAGGGCATATTGAAGAAGGATCAGCCGAGTGGTTCTTGTGGGAGAACAACTCCATTTGGCTCACTCCACACACCATCAGGCTTCCAAGCAGCTCTCAAGGAAACTCAGTTTTCACACTCTATGCTTAGTGCCCTTTGAGTGCATTATCAAGAATGAACCTGGTAGAGCATCCCACACAAACGAATGCTCCACATGCGGGTTTCACATGCCACCAACTCCACATTCACAGGCAACTTCAGCGCCACAGCCGTTTTCAGATAGCCCTCAATGCAAAGGCTCTAGACGCAAATATTGGTGTGAGAGCTAATTCAATCAAGGAAACACTGCATGTTGGTGAAGGGCATATTGAAGAAGGATCAGCCGAGTGGTTCTTGTGGGAGAACAACTCCATTTGGCTCACTAACTTCACACACCATCAGGCTTCCAAGCAGCTCTCAAGGAAACTCAGTTTTCACACTCTATGCTTAGTGCCCTTTGAGAGCATTATCTAGGAATGAACCTGGTAGAGCATCCCACACAAACGAATGCTCCACATGCGGGTTTCACATGCCACCAACTCCACATTCACAGGCAACTTCAGCGCCACAGCCGTTTTCAGATAGCCCTCAATGCAAAGGCTCTAGACGCAAATATTGGTGTGAGAGTTAATTCAATCAAGGAAACACTGCATGTTGGTGAAGGGCATATTGAAGAAGGATCAGCCGAGTGGTTCTTGTGGGAGAACAACTCCATTTAGCTGACTAACTTCACACACCATCAGGCTTCCAAGCAGCTCTCAAGGAAACTCAGTTTTCACACTCTATGCTTAGTGCCCTTTGAGTGCATTATCTAGGAATGAACCTGGTAGAGCATCCCACACAAACGAATGCTCCACATGCGGGTTTCACATGCCACCAACTCCACATTCACAGGCAACTTCAGTGCCACAGCCGTTTTCAGATAGCCCTCAATGCAAAGGCTCTAGACGCAAATATTGGTGTGAGAGCTAATTCAATCAAGGAAACACTGCATGTTGGTGAAGGGCATATTGAAGAAGGATCAGCCGAGTGGTTCTTGTGGGAGAACAACTCCATTTGGCTCACTAACTTCACACACCATCAGGCTTCCAAGCAGCTCTCAAGGAAACTCAGTTTTCACACTCTATGCTTAGTGCCCTTTGAGAGCATTATCTAGGAATGAACCTGGTAGAGCATCCCACACAAACGAATGCTCCACATGCGGGTTTCACATGCCACCAACTCCACATTCACAGGCAACTTCAGCGCCACAGCCGTTTTCAGATAGCCCTCAATGCAAAGGCTCTAGACGCAAATATTGGTGTGAGAGTTAATTCAATCAAGGAAACACTGCATGTTGGTGAAGGGCATATTGAAGAAGGATCAGTCGAGTGGTTCTTGTGGGAGAACAACTCCATTTAGCTGACTAACTTCACACACCATCAGGCTTCCAAGCAGCTCTCAAGGAAACTCAGTTTTCACACTCTATGCTTAGTGCCCTTTGAGTGAATTATCTAGGAATGAACCTGGTAGAGCATCCCACACAAACGAATGCTCCACATGCGGGTTTCACATGCCACCAACTCCACATTCACAGGCAACTTCAGCGCCACAGCCGTTTTCAGATAGCCCTCAATGCAAAGGCTCTAGACGCAAATATTGGTGTGAGAGCTAATTCAATCAAGGAAACACTGCATGTTGGTGAAGGGCATATTGAAGAAGGATCAGCCGAGTGGTTCTTGTGGGAGAACAACTCCATTTGGCTCACTAACTTCACACACCATCAGGCTTCCAAGCAGCTCTCAAGGAAACTCAGTTTTCACACTCTATGCTTAGTGCCCTTTGAGTGCATTATCTAGGAATGAACCTGGTAGAGGCATCCCACACAAACGAATGCTCCACATGCGGGTTTCACATGCCACCAACTCCACATTCACAGGCAACTTCAGCGCCCCAGCCGTTTTCAGATAGCCCTCAATGCAAAGGCTCTAGACGCAAATATTGGTGTGAGAGTTAATTCAATCAAGGAAACACTGCATGTTGGTGAAGGGCATATTGAAGAAGGATCAGTTGAGTGGTTCTTGTGGGAGAACAACTCCATTTAGCTGACTAACTTCACACACCATCAGGCTTCCAAGCAGCTCTCAAGGAAACTCAGTTTTCACACTCTATGCTTAGTGCCCTTTGAGTGCATTATCTAGGAATGAACCTGGTAGAGCATCCCACACAAACGAATGCTCCACATGCGGGTTTCACATGCCACCAACTCCACATTCACAGGCAACTTCAGCGCCACAGCCGTTTTCAGATAGCCCTCAATGCAAAGGCTCTAGACGCAAATATTGGTGTGAGAGCTAATTCAATCAAGGAAACACTGCATGTTGGTGAAGGGCATATTGAAGAAGGATCAGCCGAGTGGTTCTTGTGGGAGAACAACTCCATTTGGCTCACTAACTTCACACACCATCAGGCTTCCAAGCAGATCTCAAGGAAACTCAGTTTTCACACTCTATGCTTAGTGCCCTTTGTATGGCTCGGACTGAAATGAAGCTGGTAGAGCATCCCACACAAACGAATGCTCCACATGCGGGTTTCACATGCCACCAACTCCACATTCACAGGCAACTTCAGCGCCACAGCCGTTTTCAGATAGCCCTCAATGCAAAGGCTCTAGACGCAAATATTGGTGTGAGAGCTAATTCAATCAAGGAAACACTGCATGTTGGTGAAGGGCATATTGAAGAAGGATCAGCCGAGTGGTTCTTGTGGGAGAACAACTCCATTTGGCTCACTAACTTCACACACCATCAGGCTTCCAAGCAGCTCTCAAGGAAACTCAGTTTTCACACTCTATGCTTGGTGCCCTTTGTATGGCTATTACTGAAATGAACCTGGTAGAGCATCCCACACAAACGAATGATCCACATGCGGGTTTCACATGCCACCAACTCCACATTCACAGGCAACTTCAGCGCCACAGCCGTTTTCAGATAGCCCTCAATGCAAAGGCTCTAGACGCAAATATTGGTGTGAGAGCTAATTCAATCAAGGAAACACTGCATGTTGGTGAAGGGCATATTGAAGAAGGATCAGCCGAGTGGTTCTTGTGGGAGAACAACTCCATTTGGCTCACTAACTTCACACACCATCAGGCTTCCAAGCAGCTCTCAAGGAAACTCAGTTTTCACACTCTATGCTTAGTGCCCTTTGTATGGCTATTACTGAAATGAACCTGGTAGAGCATCCCACACAAACGAATGCTCCACATGCGGGTTTCACATGCCACCAACTCCACATTCACAGGCAACTTCAGCGCCACAGCCGTTTTCAGATAGCCCTCAATGCAAAGGCTCTAGACACAAATATTGGTGTGAGAGCTAATTCAATCAAGGAAACACTGCATGTTGGTGAAGGGCATATTGAAGAAGGATCAGCCGAGTGGTTTCTTGTGGGAGAACAACTCCATTTGGCTCACTCCACACACCATCAGGCTTCCAAGCAGCTCTCAAGGAAACTCAGTTTTCACACTCTATGCTTAGTGCCCTTTGAGTGCATTATCAAGAATGAACCTGGTAGAGCATCCCACACAAACGAATGCTCCACATGCGGGTTTCACATGCCACCAACTCCACATTCACAGGCAACTTCAGCGCCACAGCCGTTTTCAGATAGCCCTCAATGCAAAGGCTCTAGACGCAAATATTGGTGTGAGAGCTAATTCAATCAAGGAAACACTGCATGTTGGTGAAGGGCATATTGAAGAAGGATCAGCCGAGTGGTTCTTGTGGGAGAACAACTCCATTTGGCTCACTAACTTCACACACCATCAGGCTTCCAAGCAGCTCTCAAGGAAACTCAGTTTTCACACTCTATGCTTAGTGCCCTTTGAGAGCATTATCTAGGAATGAACCTGGTAGAGCATCCCACACAAACGAATGCTCCACATGCGGGTTTCACATGCCACCAACTCCACATTCACAGGCAACTTCAGCGCCACAGCCGTTTTCAGATAGCCCTCAATGCAAAGGCTCTAGACGCAAATATTGGTGTGAGAGTTAATTCAATCAAGGAAACACTGCATGTTGGTGAAGGGCATATTGAAGAAGGATCAGCCGAGTGGTTCTTGTGGGAGAACAACTCCATTTAGCTGACTAACTTCACACACCATCAGGCTTCCAAGCAGCTCTCAAGGAAACTCAGTTTTCACACTCTATGCTTAGTGCCCTTTGAGTGCATTATCTAGGAATGAACCTGGTAGAGCATCCCACACAAACGAATGCTCCACATGCGGGTTTCACATGCCACCAACTCCACATTCACAGGCAACTTCAGTGCCACAGCCGTTTTCAGATAGCCCTCAATGCAAAGGCTCTAGACGCAAATATTGGTGTGAGAGCTAATTCAATCAAGGAAACACTGCATGTTGGTGAAGGGCATATTGAAGAAGGATCAGCCGAGTGGTTCTTGTGGGAGAACAACTCCATTTGGCTCACTAACTTCACACACCATCAGGCTTCCAAGCAGCTCTCAAGGAAACTCAGTTTTCACACTCTATGCTTAGTGCCCTTTGAGAGCATTATCTAGGAATGAACCTGGTAGAGCATCCCACACAAACGAATGCTCCACATGCGGGTTTCACATGCCACCAACTCCACATTCACAGGCAACTTCAGCGCCACAGCCGTTTTCAGATAGCCCTCAATGCAAAGGCTCTAGACGCAAATATTGGTGTGAGAGTTAATTCAATCAAGGAAACACTGCATGTTGGTGAAGGGCATATTGAAGAAGGATCAGTCGAGTGGTTCTTGTGGGAGAACAACTCCATTTAGCTGACTAACTTCACACACCATCAGGCTTCCAAGCAGCTCTCAAGGAAACTCAGTTTTCACACTCTATGCTTAGTGCCCTTTGAGTGAATTATCTAGGAATGAACCTGGTAGAGCATCCCACACAAACGAATGCTCCACATGCGGGTTTCACATGCCACCAACTCCACATTCACAGGCAACTTCAGCGCCACAGCCGTTTTCAGATAGCCCTCAATGCAAAGGCTCTAGACGCAAATATTGGTGTGATAGCTAATTCAATCAAGGAAACACTGCATGTTGGTGAAGGGCATATTGAAGAAGGATCAGCCGAGTGGTTCTTGTGGGAGAACAACTCCATTTGGCTCACTAACTTCACACACCATCAGGCTTCCAAGCAGCTCTCAAGGAAACTCAGTTTTCACACTCTATGCTTAGTGCCCTTTGAGTGCATTATCTAGGAATGAACCTGGTAGAGCATCCCACACAAACGAATGCTCCACATGCGGGTTTCACATGCCACCAACTCCACATTCTCAGGCAACTTCAGCGCCACAGCCGTTTTCAGATAGCCCTCAATGCAAAGGCTCTAGACGCAAATATTGGTGTGAGAGCTAATTCAATCAAGGAAACACTGCATGTTGGTGAAGGGCATTTTGAAGAAGGATCAGCTGAGTGGTTCTTGTGGGAGAACAACTCCATTTGGCTCACTAACTTCACACACCATCAGGGCTTCCAAGCAGCTCTCAAGGAAACTCAGTTTTCACACTCTATGCTTAGTGCCCTTTGTATGGCTATTACTGAAATGAAACTGGTAGAGCATCCCACACAAACGAATGCTCCACATGCGGGTTTCACATGCCACCAACTCCACATTCACAGGCAACTTCAGCGCCACAGCCGTTTTCAGATAGCCCTCAATGCAAAGGCTCTAGACACAAATATTGGGTGTGAGAGCTAATTCAATCAAGGAAACACTGCATGTTGGTGAAGGGCATATTGAAGAAGGATCAGCCGAGTGGTTCTTGTGGGAGAACAACTCCATTTGGCTCACTAACTTCACACACCATCAGGCTTCCAAGCAGCTCTCAAGGAAACTCAGTTTTCACACTCTATGCTTAGTGCCCTTTGAGTGCATTATCAAGAATGAACCTGGTAGAGCATCCCACACAAACGAATGCTCCACATGCGGGTTTCACATGCCACCAACTCCACATTCACAGGCAACTTCAGCGCCACAGCCGTTTTCAGATAGCCCTCAATGCAAAGGCTCTAGACGCAAATATTGGTGTGAGAGCTAATTCAATCAAGGAAACACTGCATGTTGGTGAAGGGCATATTGAAGAAGGATCAGCCGAGTGGTTCTTGTGGGAGAACAACTCCATTTGGCTCACTAACTTCACACACCATCAGGCTTCCAAGCAGCTCTCAAGGAAACTCAGTTTTCACACTCTATGCTTAGTGTCCTTTGAGTGCATTATCTAGGAATGAACCTGGTAGAGCATCCCACACA